>NC_034590.1:171819450-171832804 GCF_900095145.1 Mus pahari
GGAAGAAGAAGAAGAAGAAGAAGAAGAAGAAGAAGAAGAAGAAGAAGAAGAAGAAGAAGAAGAAGAAGAAGAAGAAGAAGAAGAAGATTTAGATTTTGGCTAATGTGTCACCAATTCTCCCCAAACCCTGTAAAGCCTTGTGTGCACCTGATGCAAGGAATCCTTTAACAGGAGATTCTAACGGTAAGAACCATTGATATTAAGTTGTTGGTGCCTAGCTGGGTAGTGGTGGTGCAAGTCAGGCAGTGGTGGCGCATGTCTTTAATCCCAGCACAGAGGGAGGTGGATTTCAGAGTTGGAGCCCAGCCCGGTCTACAGAGTGAGTTCCAGGACAGCCAGAACTACATAGAGAAACCCTGTCTCAAAGCAAACAAACAAACAAAGTTGTTGGTGCCATGGTCAGGTGATGCTCAAAGCCAAGACTCAAAGTCAGAAGTCACACTACTACACTATTATATATATTATATCACACAGTTACACTATTAACTAAGGAGTCTCATGCCAGGTGGCAGTGGCATACACCTTTAATCCCAGCATTCAGAAGTCAGAGAAAGGCAGCAGATCTGAGTTTGAGGCCAGCCTGGGCTACAGAGTAAGTTCCAGGACATTCAGGAACTCTGTCTTGAAACACAACACAGAGAAACCCTGTCTTGAAAAACAAAATTTGGGCTGGAGAGATGGCTCAGTGGGTAAGAACACTGACTGCTCTTCCGAAGGTCCTGAGTTCAATTCCCAGCAACCACATGGTGGCTCACAACCATATGCAATGAGATCTGATGTCCTCTTCTGGGGTGTCTGAAGACAGCTACGGTGTACTTACATATAATAAATAAATAAATCCTTGGGCTGGAGCTAGTGGGGCTGGAGAAAGAAGACAAAGTGAAGACAGGTACTTACATATAAATAAATAAATCTTTTTTTAAAAAAAGGAAAAAGAAAAACAAAATGAAAAAAAAGGATTCTCAAACAGAATGCTCAATAGAAAGTAGCACTAATAAATACTTGAACTAATCTATCACATCTAACAAGTCAGGTTTACTGGGAACTGATGCAGCTAAACCTGCCTGTACTGGCGAGTTTTGTGTCAACTTAACACAGGCTGGAGTTATCACAGAGAAAGGAGCTTCAGTTGGGGAAATGCCTTCACGAGATCTAACTGTAAGGCATTTTCTCAATTACTGATCAAGGGGGAGAGGCCCCTTGTGGGTGGGACCATCTCTGGGCTGGTAGTCTTGGTTCTATAAGAGAGCAGGCTGAGCAAGCCAGGGGAAGCAAGCCAGTAAAGAAGATCCCTCCATGGCCTCTGCATCAGCTCCTGCTTCCTGACCTGCTTGAGTTCCAGTCCTGACTTCCTTGGTGATGAACAGCAGTATGGAAGTGTAAGCCAAATAAACCCTTTCCTCCCCAACTTACTTCCTGGTCATGATGTTTGTGCAGGAATAGAAACCCTAAGACACTGCCAGAAATGAAACTGGCCCTGATGTTTCCAACAAGATGTTTCCCTTAAACAAGATGAAGGTGAAGACCATGAAAGTATACAGAAGAAGGGTCCCAGAGCTTAGTGGATGCAGGTTGCACCTGTTTTTTATTTTTAATTGTTTATTTTATTTTATGTATATGAGTGTTTTGCCTGAGAAAAGGGGAGCTCCTGCTTGTCTCACAGGGGTGATTGTCCTTGGCTTGGCTTGGTGGTGGTTGTGGCCAAGAGCACAGAGACGCCTTCTCCAGGAGATTAGGCTATGGCTCTGTAGGTGAAGGCTTTCTTCATGGCTCCCTACAGGGGATCTTGATGAAAAGAGAAAGTTCATGGTTTTAAACAGTTTATTGTCATAGTGAAAAATGGATGCATAAAACCATACACAGGGTGGGCCTGAGATTAAATATCTTTTGCAGGAAGCAATGTCTGAGAAAGAAGCTTATTGGCTAAGCATGGAGAACTCTGTTTTAAGCCTATGTGACCACAGGACACATTTCTTTTATGTGAGAAGCATGGCATGTGTTCCAAGTCAGGAGCCTGGCATGGAGCTAAAAGTTGTCTAAGCCTCAGGTATGTGCCCACTGAGTCTCCAGGTCTCAACTTGCTCTACCTCACCAAACTTCCTGGCATAGTTTTACATCCCACACACCTCATACATACCTGATGCCATAGAGCATGTGAGATCTCCTAGACCTGGAGTTACAGATGTGAACCGTCAAGTAGTTGCTGGAAAAACCAGGTCCTCTGAGAGAGTAATGAGTGCTCTTAATGGCTGAGCCAGTCCTCCAGTCTAGAACTTTTTTTTTCCCGTTTTTTATTTTTTATTTTTTTTCGAGACAGGGTTTCTCTGTATAGCCCTGGCTGTTCTGGAACTCAGTCTGTAGACCAGGCTGGCCTCGAACTCAGAAATCCACCTGCTTCTGCCTCCCGAGTGCTGGGATTAAAGGCGTGCGCCACCACGCCCAGCTTAGAACTTGTTTTTTGAATGAGTAATTTGAATATGATCTGCACATCATAAAACCAGGGGGATTTGGGAGAGGGGCATGAAATAAGCTTCATTCTGTAGCTCAGGTTGGCAGCTCACCTGCCTCAGCCTCCCTAGTATTTGGGATTACAAGGAGTGTACCACCACAAGTGGCTCACCAAGGGCATTTAAATAACAGTAACTTTTCAGTACTCTTGTTCATTACTTATAACAAATGTCTTAATTGATACAAGATTGACAGAGGAAACTGGGTGCAAGTTATATTGTAACTCTCAGTACTACCCTTGTGGCTTTCCTTTAAAACAGAAAGAAATTTTTTTTAGACATATTGCTGTAAATGATAATTTTTAAAGCATTCTTTGAAAAAAGTAAATAAGGATCTGTGGTGATTTGAATGAGAATGACCCCATTAGGCACATATAAGATTTGAACATTTGGTTCTCCAGCTTTTGTGAATCATTTGCGGAAGATTAGGGGATGTGGTCTTGATGGAGGAGGTGTGTCACTGGATGGATATTAAGTTTTCAAAAGACTCAAACTGATGCCATTCTGTTTGGTATGTCTGCTTATCTCCCTGTCTCTCTCTCTCTCTCTCTTCCACCCACCCCCCTGTCCCTTCTCCCATCTCTGTCTCCTACTTCACCATTATGGACTCTAATCTTCTGAAACTATAAGCCCAATTATAAGTTTCTTTGGTTGTGGTGTTTTACTGTTGGAATAGGACAGTAACTAAAACAAGATTCAAACTGGCTTTAGTTACATTTGTCTTAATGAACCTTTTCTTTTAACACAACAGAGCTTCAAAGCTGGACTTCTTGAGACTGTAGCAAGGTCTTCCTCATAGAAAATGCCACTGTGATAGTTTATCTCAACTGTCAACTTGGCTGGATTGAGAAATGCCTAGGAGATTCTAAAGCACATCTCTAGGGGTGTAGGTGTTATGATAGTATTTCCAGGGCTATTAGTTCCTGTGAATTCTGACCAATACCTGAATTATCGCCTTAAGGATCAATAATACAATGGCATTACTGTGAAGTAGTGAAAGGCAGGAAACAATGCATGGTTTGAGGAGGAAGCATCCCATTAGGGGCATGTCCTTGGGAACTGCTCGTCACCATGGCATCCTTTCCTGTTTTCTAGTCTCCATGATATGAGATGTTCTGCTCAACCATGCCTCCATCTCTAAAACTATGAGGTGAAATAAATGACCCCTCCCTGTAATATTTTCGATGTTTTGGTCACATCCATGCAAAAGTAAATAATATATTTAGATATGATGTAATTCAGCTAGCTAGCAGGACAAAGTGTCAAAGCTGTTAATTGAACCATCTTCTCAGTACCCTTTTATGAACTCAGATCCCTTCTCAGTACCCTTATGAGGAGCTGAATTTCTACTCTGATGATGGCTCTATTGACTGAAAGGTCCAGTGTCTGATTAATACCAACAACAAGTGGTTCCCAAATTCCGCCTGTGAGAGATGGGGGTCCCTTTACACATGACCAGACAGGTTTGGGCCATTTTTCCGTTTTGTTTTGTTTGCTTGTTTTGTTTTGTTTTGAGACAGGGTTTCTCTGTGTAGCCCTGTCTGCCGTGGAATTCAATCTATAGACCAAGCTGGCCTGGAACTATTTCAGAGATCCACCAACCTCTGCCTCCTGAGTGCTGGGACTAAAGACATGAACCACAACTACCACCACCTGGAGGTTTGGGGCATTTTCTAAATCTACACTAATGTCAATGGCTCCTGACTCTTTTCTGGGACTAGAAAGTGAGCAAGGTGTGCAAAAAAGAGTTGATATAAAGGGCTGGAGAGAGGGGGCAGTGGTAAGACTTCTTGCCTAGCATTCATCAGGTCCTGCGTTAAAATCCCTAGCACTCACAATACATAAGTAAATAATTAGCTAGGTGTGGCAGCACACACCTGTAATCCCAGAGTTGAAAGTTATAAAAATCATCCCCAGTTATAAGGAAGGTCAGTGGTGACTGATGAGTCCTTCAAGCAAATCACTGGATTTAGAGGTGGTATTGAAACTCCTGATACAAAGCTACACTTTCCTAAAGTGATTCAAACTTTACTGAGAGAGGCACACAGTTAAGTGTGGTTAACTTCCCCTGATTTCCAAGGAAACAAGAGGAGAACAGTGATGTAAATCAGGCTGTACTACAGCTAAGGTGCAATGCAGAGCTGGGCTTTGAACCTAGAAAATCTATTTCTAGCTGGGCAGTGGTGGCGCACGCCTTTAATCCCAGCACTTGGGAGGCAGAGACAGGCAGATTTCTGAGTTCTGTAGCCTGGTCTACAGAGTGAGTTCCAGGACAGACAAGGCTATACAGAGAAACCCTGTCTCGAAAACAAACAAACAAAAAAAAATGGAAAAAAAGAAAATCTATTTCTACACCCAGCTTTATCTATGCTAGAAGAAATCAGTCTTACAGTCAAAGGTCAGCTGGTGAACTTGTCTGGCAGGTCTGACAGCATTAAGTAATGAAATAGGGAGGGAAGGAAGCAGATTTACCAGTCATCTATTCTCTTAGTCACTGTTCTATTGCTGTGAAGAGACACCACGACCAAAACAATTCCTATAAAAGAGAAATTTAATAATTTCAGAGTCTTAGTCCATTATCATCGTGGTAGAGAGCATGGAAGCAGGCAGGCATGGTGCTGGAGAAGTACCTGAGAGCTGCATCCTGATTTGAGAACAGAGAAGGGGAAGCCAGCATTGACTTTTGAAACCTCAAAACTCACTCCCAGTGACAATCTTCTTCCAACGAGATCACACTCCTCTAATCCTAATTCTTTCAAATAACACTGCTCCCTGGTGATTAAACATTCAAATATATGAGCCTATCAGTGACATTCTTTCAAATCACCAAACCTATCTTCCCATAAATCATATCTTCACTTCTAACCTAGAGTCCCATTGCATAGACTAGACACAGCCTTCAATATCCTTCCCCTCTCTGCACCCAACACCATCTTTTTAAAATCCAGCACTTAGGAGCTACAGGCAGGAAAATTAGAAGTTCAAAGTCATCCCCAGCTACATAGAAAGTTGGAGACCAATCTGAAATTCAGAAGATCCTGAATCAAAAGAAAGAGAGAGAAATAAAATTCTTTTACTTAATATGTCACCAGGTCTCCCAATCTACTAAAACCTGTGTGTCCCTGCTGCAAGGAGTCTATCAATAAAAGGTTCGATCACAAGCTCCAAAACAAATATCTGGTAACTGAAAGTGAAAAGAATGATATTTATTAAAGGGTCTGTTGGGGGGGGGAATTCTCTGCAATCAACATGACTCAGTAGCCGGTGTTGGGTCAAGGATCTAGAGTCTGACCATGAGTAGTTTATTTTAAGCATATTTAAGCACAATATAATTTGGGGGAAAGGTTCCTGGAGATAATATCACAATTCCACATTACCATAAAGCTTAAGACATGACTACATTAGGACTCTAGTACATGTGACATCTTCCATAAAGATAGCTTGTATAGATTGACTACATGTGATATCTTAAGAGTCTGGGGGAGGAAATGGTATGGGCTCAGTATTACAGATAGCACAAACGTTGGCAGGCTGTTAACCACCTCTGCTCCCAGTCTTCTGAGTGGAAAACAGGTTATGTGTCTTTTCTCTTGAAGAGACAACACTTTGTGTTTAACATTCTTGATTTCCTTGGTGCTTACATACATACACAAGACCCCCTGTGCCTCCTACAAGGGACAATATAAAGAAGTTGGAAGGTCTGTCATGTTCAGAGCTTCATCTTAGGGAACCTGTCTTTTTAATAGAGGTGGTGATGGGGAGTGAGGTGGGAAGGTGATACGGTGGTCTTCATAATCCAGGATGCATCCTTTCTCCTCCTCTGGCCAGAACATCACAATGGACTTCAACTTTTTGAGACTGGTTCCTTTAGTTCTTTTTAGACAGACATTACTTTTTTGCAAATCACTCACAGCAAATTGCATGCTTTGTATTAGTCGAGGTACAAAATTCAAGCTCAAGGCTATCCTGGGCTACATGGCCAGGCTGTCTGGAAAAAAATTATTTTATCAGTAAATATCTAAGGTGAGGTGTGTCTTTAGAACTTAGAATGCAGTCTGTTACCTTTCTGTCATTGTGGCCAAATATCTTAAATAAAAGGAGGGAAGGTTTATTCTGGCTCATGGTTTCTGAAGTTTCAGTCTCTGGTCAGCTGGGCTCCTTTGCTCTGGGCCTGTGGTGAGGCAGGACATTGTGATGGGAAGCATGTGGTTGAGAAGAGAGAAAAGGCTGGATGTGATGCGATCCTAGCACTAAGGAGCTTGAGGTAAGAAGAGCTTCATGAGTTTGAGGCAAGCCTGGGCAACAAAATGACTTGTAGGTTAGCCTGGGCTAGAGTGAGGACTTGCCTCAAAAAACGTATAAATAGGGGGCTGTTAATTCCAGTATTCAGGCAGTACAGAGGCAGGCAGATCTCTATAAATTCAAAGCCCACCTGGTCTATATAACAAGTTCCAGACTGGCCAGGGCTATATAGTTAAACCCTGTCTTTAAAAAGCAAATACTAAGCCGGGCATGGTGGCACACGCCTTTAATCCCAGCACTCAGGAGGCAGAGGCAGGAGGACTTCTGAGTTTGAGGCCAGCCTGGTCTACAAAGTGAGTTCCAGGACAGCCAGGGCTATACAGAGAAACCCTGTCTCAAAAAACAAAACAAAACAAAAAAAAAGCAAATACTAATAAGTAAATAAATGTGGTTAAAAAAAAATTAAAAGAGCACACCCCCAATGATGTCTTCCCTCCACTAGTTCCACCTCAGTTTCTGCCACCTGTCTTAGTGACACCATCAACTGGGGACAAGCTTTCAATACATGAGCTTTGTTGTTTGTTTTAGAGTTTTGTAGTCCTGTGAAGAGACACCATGACTATGACAACTCTTATAAAGGAAAACATCTTATTGGGACGGGCTTACAATTAAGAGGTTCAGTTCATTACTCCATGGCAGAAAGCACGGCAGCATGCAGGCAGACATGGGGCTGGAGAAGGAGTCGAGATTTCTACATCTGGATCACAGGCAGCAAGCAAAAAGAGAAACTGAACCACTAGACCTAGCTTGAGCTTCTGAGACCTCAAAGCTCACCCCCCACACCCACTCCAACGAGGCCAAACCTCCTAGTAGTGCCACTCTCCATGGACCTATGGACCCCCTTTGGGGACTATTTTTATTCAAACCACCACAAGGGCACATTTAAGATGTGAACCTTGAGGGCTGGAGAGATGGTTCAGGGGTAGAGTTTGTACCACTCTTGCAGAGGACTCAAGTTCAGGTCCTAGTACCCACACCTGGTGTCTCACAAATGTCTGTAACTCCAGCTCTGGCTTTGTGTTCTTCTGCATTCACACACAGTACATACACACACACACACACACACACAATTAAAAATCTTTTAAGGGGCTGGAAGAGATGGTTCAGTGGTTATTGCTGCTCTTCTAGAGAACCTGGGTCTTATTCCCAGTACCACATGACAACTTACAGCTATTCCTAACACCAGTATTAGGAGTATCTGAATGCCCTTTTCTGACCTCCTCAAGCACTGCATGCACATTATAGATATCATTCAAATAAAACACCTAAACACATAAAATTTTAAAAGATGCAAACCATAATATTTGGCAAAAGAGAATGAGATCTAATCTGTGTGAAAATTTATGAAAGTCAAGCAAGCAGCCTTGCAGAAGAGCAAGTGAGTGGGAGCAGAAGTGACCACTAAGGACACCCTCAGAAGAGTGGTCATTTGTGATATCTACCTCACTTTTTATCACAACATCATAGCATTGTATATTACAAGATATTCTCTCTCTCTCTCTCTCTCTCTTTCTCTCTCTCTCCACCCCCAGGTGTTTGGCCTGGATGTATGTATGTTCACCATGTGCATGCCTGGTATACATATAAGTCAGACTGGAATGGGAGTTACAGACAGTCATGAGCTTTCATGTTGGTGCTGGGAATTGAACCTTGGTCCTCTGCAACAAGGGTTCTTAACTGCTGAACCATCTCTTCTTTTTTTTTTTTAAGATTTATTTATTTATTATATGTAAATACACTATAGTTGTCTTCAGACACTTTTTCTTCTCTCTCCAGCCCAGCTTGCTCTGGCCCAAAGATTTCTTCATTCATTATATGTAAGTACACTGTAGCTGTCTTCAGACACCCCAGAGGAGGGCATCAGATCTCATTATGAGATGGTTGTAAGCCACCATGTGGTTGCTGGGATTTGAACTCAGGCTCTCTGGAAGAGCAGTCAGTGCTCTTAACCACTGAGCCATCTCTCCAGCCCCTCCATCATTTTTTAAAATTTTTTAAAAAGTGTGTTCACACATTTTCACTATTATCAGTAGCACCAAATAAACATCTTTGTACCTGCATATTAAGGGGAAAAGATTTCTTCAGGGATTTTACTACATCCAAGCAGAGTTAACAAAGGATCTGTGGCTCAGTCATGGAGACTTGTGTCCCAGAATCCTAGCAAGGGGTGGAGAGAGAATGAGGAAAGGACAGATACAGAGATACACATACAGTGAATCCAGAATCAGGTGGCAGTCTCTAACCTCCATACCCTTGAACCTCAGTATATCTGTTAGGTACAACACTGGTGAAGGGGATATCTGTCTCTGTTGGAGGTATCTCTAGGCCATCAGGCTCATGCTACAAAGATCAGGGAGATGGAAGATGCAGTTGCTAGAGATTAATGGTTCATAAACATCCGTACCTGGACTCTTTTTTTTTTTTTAAAAGATTTATTTATTTATTATATGTAAGTACACTGTAGCTGTCTTCAGACACTCCAGAAGAGGGAATCAGATCTTGTTACGGATGGTTATGAGCCACCATGTGGTTGCTGGGATTTGAACTCTGGACCTTTGGAAGAGCAGTCCGGTGCTCTTACCCACTGAGCCATCTCACCAGCCCGTACCTGGACTCTTAAGGAAAGGTTTTCCCTCCCTCTTGAGCCTATCTCATAAGGATAACAACTTTGCCAAGTTCCCATGTACCACCTGGTCCTGGAGTCTTTGACAGAACTTTCTCATTTCAAAATACACATTCCCTCAGGACTTAATTCACTTGGTGCTTTCTTCAATCCCTAAAATCCTGTGTGTGGAATGATGGACCTTGAAATTCAGCTCTGACCTGTTGCTCAAAGATAGCTGGTTTCCCTGTACAGGCTTGGTATATTCCCTAAAAGTAGCATGCTGGAAGCTTAGTGCTGTGGCACAGGTCTGAAATTCCTGCTACTTAGGAGTCTGAGATGGAAGGGATTTTGAGTTCAAGGATAGGTAGGGCCAATTAGACAGAGCTATCTTAGCAACAACAAAAATATAAATTAATGGTTTGCACTTTTCTATTTCTGTAGACACTGTCAATCTTCTTTCCAAAAGGCTTCACTCATTATAATATTTTCTTTACATAAGTAAACTCAGTTTCCAGAAAATCATTATGAACTGCCACAAAATCAGAACGCAATTGCAGTGATGCTGATGTTATCTTTCACATTAAGTCCTAGTGGAAACTTATCTTTTATTCGCCTGTAGTAACTATTGTCTTGGTGGTTTACTGCCTCTGTCTGTTAATCTAGGCCTAGTCCTGAAAGCTTCCAGCCTCTGTACAAGCTTATCTCTGCCTAGAATATTTTCAGCCTCTGAGGCTTACTGCTGAATAAGCTCACCTTTTCTAGTCCTTTCTGAACTCTGGCTGGCTAGTTCAAACTCCTCTACAAGCTGACATAAATCTGGCTTCTCCTGAATTGCTCTGCTTGGCCTAATATACCTTTGGCAGTATGTTCTAATCTTCTGGCTCCTCATCTGCTGGCTCATTCTTTTTTCACTGGTGTCTAGCTTGTTCTCTCTCTGCAACATGTCTCTGTACAACTGTCCCAGTAAAATCTCCCCTTCCTTTTTCTTTCCACTGCCTCTCAAGTAGCTTCTCTTTGCTCTCTCTTCTTGTGAAAGTTGGGAATATTTTTTTTTTAAAGATTTATTTTATTTTAATGTAAGTACGCTGCAGCTATCTTCACACACTCCAGAAGAGGGCGTCAGATCTCCTTACGGATGGTTGTGAGCCACCATGTGGTTGCTGGGATTTGAACTCAGGACCTTTGGAAGAGCAATCGGGTGCTCTTACCCTCCGAGCCATCTCACCAGCCCCGAGTTGGGAATATCTTGTTCTGTCAAATCTTTCTTTGATTTCACGTTGTCTACCACTCAATTAGACATCACTTTCAAACATGGGAGCTTCCTTCTACAAACTAACTTTACCTTCATTGTTTGGGATTAAAGGTGTTTACTATTTCTGAATTCCAGCCAGAGATATTAAATGTCTGTGTTAAGGGCTGAGCCACACCACAAATAGAAACAGTTTCTTTTTTCCTAGTAAATAACACAATCTTGGAGTTCACAGTGTGATCAAATGTCCTGCAACATCCTAGAGCATCCTTATTATCAATGAATTCTGTATTTTAACTGTTACATGCTTGGTCTCCACACCCTCAAATTAATGTATTGAAATCCTGACTTTCAAGGTCATGACTTTAGGAAATTGAGCATTTCCAACACATATTATGTAGGTTAAAAAGGGTCTGGGAAAGAACACCCTGACCCTGACTAGACCCCTAGTCTAAGACCAGGGCCAAGAAACAGATTCCCACCAATCCCCAAGCTAGTCCTAAACTCTAGATTGGAAATCCTACCAACATCCACCCTGGAAAGCTCAACCTCCAAAAAAACCCTATATAAACTCTGTCTTTTGCTCAGTTTCCCGCTGTATAAAGGCAGCACCCCTCCTGGATTCACCTCCTCCCCCTAATTAAATCTCTTGCGTGAGGTTTGTTGTGTGATGTGACTTTGCACTTTTTGGCTCCCAGGATTGGAGGCTCCAAAGGATTTGAGCAGATCGATCAAGCCAGGGACATCATCCCCTGCCAGAGCAGAGCTGTTATACTTGGATTGGGGAAACTAACACTTCTATAGGGAAACCCTTTCCCTCCAGAGCAGCAACACATATTAGGTCTCCAATTATTATTTGTTTTTTGTAATCAGTGAACGGACACCCCATCTTTAAGTTACTAGACAAACGAACAAGGACCTAAGCGTAGAAGGGCTGCAGGATGGAAGCTTGGCCAGGAGAAGGAAGCCTGCAGCGGCACCTGTAGTGCCTGCTGCACCCTGCCGGAAGGGACGGGACTTGTGTATGGGCGTGGCCAAGAGGAGGGGTGGGACCTGCAGTGCGGAGCCCGGGTAGCGGGGGAAGATGGCTGCGGTTGTGGCAATGGATACCCAGCTGATGCTCGGAGTCGGGCTGATCGGTGAGGACGCAGGCTCTCTGTCTGCCAGGCCATGCCGCAGCTCCGCCTGGGTTCTGGGATCCCCCGGGCTGCTCCTCCAGGGAGAGGCTAGACTTGGGCCGAGGGTTTCGGCCTCCTTGCGCCTTGGCTGACGTGGGGCCTGAGGGCGGGCGGGCGGGCGGGCGGGGCTCGATACTCTCGTTGACGGCCTGCTTTGGGATTATGGGTTGGAGAGCTAGGGCCCGGATGCGCTTGTTTGCGGCTCCCTGGGAGTATGGATGACACCCCGGGAGCCCCGGGTGCCTTTGGCAGGACATGCCAGGAACTGACAGAACCGATCTTGAAACCCGTGCAGGGTGACCCCGAGCCCCTACTCTCACGGTGGAGAACTTCCTGTCAGTTGATCCAGATGTCCCTGGAGTTCCTTCATGGTCACATGTGGGACCCCAGCTACTTAATAGGAATTCATGCGGAGGAAATTCATAAGTATCTTTGTATAGTCCAAACTATGTGTGAACCTTGGCAGCCCAAGCAGGTGGTAGGTGACAGCACCCCACGGCACGAATGAATGAACCTTTATGAATTCCCTTGAATAGTCAATCTCCTGAGGTTCTAATACACTAGGACACTACTGTTCTGGCAGAGTGCAATCGTGTTGCATAGGCTTACCAAATATCTGCTGTTATTATTTTTCAGGAGCTCAAAGGAGTGTCTTTATCCTGTATTCGCTTTTTCTTTTTGTGTAAAATTTAAATTTTTTGGTGTGAATGTTTGCCTGACTATATGTTTGTGCACCTTGTGTATACGTGGTTCCCAGTGGAGGTCAGAAGAGATCATCAGATCCTCTGGACCTGAAGCTCATATAGGTGCTGGAAATAGAACCCAGTCCTCTTAAAGAACAGCTAGTATTCTTAACTGCAGAGCTATCTCTCGTCCTCTTGTATTCATTTCTAATGTGATTTTTTTAAATTGCTTGAAAACAAAACCTAAGTACCTCAGGCATCTTGGACTTGTCAGCACTTCAGAATTAAGGGGTTGGTGCACACCTTTGATCTTTAGCACTCAGGAGCCAGAGGCAGGCAGATCTCTTGAGTTCAAAGCCAGGTCTACAGAGTTCCAGGACAGCCAGGGAGGGCTACACAGAAAAACTCATTCCCAACAAAACAAACAAACAAAACCCCCAAAAACTGCAACATATTTACCTGCTCAACAGCTCTTTAGTTTTTATTCTCCTTTTTTCCTTAGATTTTATTCTTTTTTTTTTTTTTTTTTCGAGACAGGGTTTCTCTGTATAGCCTTGGCTGTCCTGGAACTCACTCTGTAGACCAGGCTGGCCTCGAACTCAGAAATTCACCTACCTCTGCCTCCCAAGTGCTGGGATTAAAGGTATGCGCCACCACGCCCAGCTTTTAGATTTTATTCTTACATGCACTTAAAGGATATTTATTTCTGGGGGCTGGTGAGATGGCTCAGTGGGTAAGAGCACCTGACTGCTCTTCCAAAGGTCCGGAGTTCAAATCCCAGCAACCACATGGTGGCTCATAACCATCCGTAACAAGATCTGACGCCCTCT
>NC_034590.1:171833264-171848301 GCF_900095145.1 Mus pahari
GTTTCTAAGTAAAGGGGTTATCAGAGGCATAGTGACACAAATCTATAGTTATCAACTACCTTGGGGACTGAGCCAGCCCCTCAAGTTCTTTATTTACTTAATTTTTTTTTTTTTTTTTTTTTTTTTTTTTTTTTTTAATGAGAAAAGCATACGTGTAGATGGCTTTTATTATTGTTATTATAAAAATTTGGCCCAGTGGTAGAGCTCTTGCTTAGCATTTAAGATACATTGGGTTTCGTCCCCAGCAATGAGAAAAATGTGAAATTTAAGGTTTCTCCATCTCCTTCATTGCTGGGGAAGGGGGAGATTAAGGATCTAATTCAGGGCTTCAAGTAGCTCTGCCTATATACCTAGGCCTCTCCATTTCCTCTCCTTTTTTTCCTTAAAAAAAAAAAAGGTTTATGTATTAAGCACACAGTTGCTCTCTTCAGACACATCAGAAGAGGACACCAGATTCCATTACAGATGGTTGTAAGCCACCATGTGGTTGCTGGAAATTGAACTCAGAACCTCTAGAAGTCCTGAGTTCAATTCCCAGAACTCAGTGCGCTTAACCACTGAGCCATCTCTCCAGTCCTCTATTTTTCCCCTTAACAACTCTTCCAGTTGCGTAAAAACATAAGTCAATAACCATTTTGTGAGAGATGATAGAGAATCTTACCAACTATCTAAGGCTAGTTTTTCATTACAGGTTTAATTATTTATTTGTGTATGTAAACATGTGGGTCTGAGGACAGTTTTTGGGAGCCAGTTCTCTCCTTTGACCATGTGTGACCTGGGGATGGAACACAGGTCATCAGGCTTAGTAGCAAGTACTTTTTACCTGCTTTGCTTAGGTAACCTAAAAACAAAATGATAGTGATGCGTGTTTACATGATCATGAGACTACATGATACCTTGGAATCTCAAGTTTTAGGAGTTAAGAGTTAGGATCAGGAGTTCAAGGTCACCTTTGACCATATTATGTGACTAGTTTGGGTGATAACAAAAACAACCAAGCAAATGGAAGGAATTTTTGAGTCTCATGATCTGGGTTGGTTTGTAAAGTGGGGTGTTAAAACTGATTCCACAAAATGTTTCTGAGTAACCAATCAATTCACTTCCTTGCTGCTGTTTGACATTCTCACAGTGACCATCTTTCCACCATAGAAAAGGACACTAATGGAGAAGTTCTGTGGGTATGGTGTTATCCTTCCACGACAGCCTCATTAAGGAATCTGCTGCTCCGAAAATGCTGCCTAACTGATGAAAACAAACTTCTCCACCCTTTTGTCTTTGGTCAGTACAGAAGAACATGGTTTTATGTCACTACAGTTGAAGTTCCAGATTCTTCAGTTTTGAAAAAGGTATGACTGCTTCAAGGTAAAAAGAAAAAAAAACCCAAACCAAAAACAAACAAACAAATCAAAATATCTAAAGGGACTTAAGAATTTAAGCTTTAGATTCTGTCTGATACACACTTGAAAACATTAAATCTTATTTTTACTGAAACTATTCCCTTTAATATTCCATTCGATGTATACAGACTGGTATCCATTGTGGTTAGTTGCATGCTGAACAGTTTCTCATAGTTACAGTCTGATGGACTAGAGATATAGGGCAGTTTCAGAGTCATACTGAATAAAAGTGAGAACTGTTTTCTATAATTGAAAACTATTTTAGGGCTGGGTATGGTGTATTACACCTGTAATCCCAGCTTTTGGGAGGCAGGTGGACCTCTGAGTTTGAGGCCAGCCTGGTTTCCATTGGGAGTTCCAGGACAGCCTGAGTTATATATAAGACCTGTTTGAAAAATACAAAACTATTTTAGAAGCTGGGAGTGATAGCATATGCCTGTAATCCCAACTCTTAAAGAGGTTCATGCAGTAGGATTGCAAAATTCAAGACCAGCCTAAACTATATAATGCATTCCAGACTAGTCAAAACTTTTTTTTTTTTAAACTTAAACTGTCTTTAGTGAAAGTCATGTATGAAATGCTCTACTGCATCTCCTAGGTCGTTTCTTCCCTGTATTTGCCCTTCTCCTTTCCTACCTGTCAGGACTTGGCTTTCCTCTCCAGGATCTCCTTGTCCAGCTTTAGCCTGGTGATAACCACCTTGCTGAGGTAGATGCCCACATGGACAGTTGTGCCGTTAACCTCCAATGTAGATGGCATATTTCTTCCTGTACACTTGTACCACTTTGCCATCTGCTGGCTTTTGTGTGTCCTTGAACAACCTGAACTTCACTATCCTTTTGAATGGGCATAGACCCAATATACTTCTGCCTTAGTTCTTTAGAAAGGGGTGAAGACATGATCTTGCCCTGAATGTGAGAAGGTGCATTGACATACTGCTTGCGGTTCCTGCTTTAGTGATTGTGATGACTGCAAAAGGAAAGAGCTAGTCAAGAACTTTTTAATTTTTTTAAAATTTATTTTTATATGTTGAGGTGTTTTGCATGAAGTATGTCTATATAAATATATATGTGTCTACTGCCTGCAAAAAATCAGAAGATGTTGGATCTCCTGGGACTGGAGTTAGAAACAGTCATGTATAACCATGCAGATTCTGGATATAGAAGCCAGGTCCTCTGGAAGAGTAGCCAGTGTTCTTAAGCACTGAACAACCTCTTCAGCCCCTTAAAAACTGTTTTAAAGGATATAATTATTTTTGGTAGAGTTAAGAATTTTTTAATAAAGAAAGAAAAAAAAAGAAAAAAAACACAAAAGAAAAAAAAAAGAATTTTTTAATTTACTTATAGGTGATAAAGATACATTAAGAATTTAAAATGATTACTAAGAAAATCTTTTTATAATTAGGCTTTTTTGTTTGTTTGTTTGTTTTTTTTCCGAGACAGGGTTTCTCTGTGTAGCCCTGGCTGTCCTGGAACTCACTCTGTAGACCAGGCTGGCCTCAAACTCAGAAATTCACCTGCCTCTATCTCCCAAGTGCTGGGATTAAAGGCATGCGCTACCACACCCGGCTATAATTAGGCTTTTATTGGTGTGTTTACTATAGTAGTTAAGTATCAGTGTGACTTGGTGAATATGTTATGAGGTTTCATTTTATCTTTTTTTTTTTTTTTCCCCGAGACATGGTTTCTCTGCGTATCCATGGTTGTACTGGAGCTCTTTCTGTAGACCATGCTGGCCTCAAACTCAGAGATCCACCTGTCCCTGTCTCCCCAGTGCTAGGATTAAAGGCATGCACCACCACTGCCCGGCTAAATTATGTGGTTTCTAACTTAAAGCAAACAGGGTTTTCCAAGAGAAAGAATAAGGAAACGCGTCCCTGAGGTACCTGGGGTGCCTCTTTTCACTTTTCAGGGTTAACTTTTAAGCCATAATGAGACCCTATGAAGTGTGTCCAGAATGCAGACTAGCATTAACTGTTTTCCTAGTATAAACTAGGAAAGTCATTTAGAAACAATTATAGGGTTCTTAGAAAATATAAGTTTGGAAGTTTCAATGTATTATAAGATCTTTGAGTGTTATTCAGTAAGTTCTTTTTCTCCTTGATGGTTTGTTTTGAAACAAGGTCTTTCATAGCCCAGGATGACCTTATACTCACTGTATAGCTGAGGCTTGCTTTAAACTCTTGATCCTTCTGTCTTTATTTCCCAAGTGCCTCCATTACAGATTATGATGGCATGGTTCACTTATATTCAGTTTGGTGGGGTTTGATGTTTTGTTTTTTCAAATTTTATTTTTACTTTTATTTGTGTGCATACATGCCCATGTCTTTAGAGGCCAGAAGAGGGCATCAGACCCCCTGGAAGTGGAGTTAAAGGCAGTTGTGAGCTGCTCTGTGGCTGGGACTCAAACTTGAGTCCTCTACAAGAATAGCAAATGCTTTAACTGCTAAGCCATTGCTCTACCTCCTTCATTTCTTTCTAAAAAATCTTGATGCAGCCTGAAGTGGGTATAGCCCATATTTTGGATTACAGCAGCATTCATATCACAACAGTGTTTCAGATTTTAAAAGCAATAAGATTTATAAATAGTTTAAAATATGCGTTTTTCAATAGAGCACATTGGCATACACATATAATCCCAGTGTCTTAGAAGGCTGAGGCTAAAGGTCTCAAGTTTAAGACCAACATGGCCTACATAGTGAGGCTAGTCCAAAATAAAATAAGGAGAAGCAAGTGAAGACTTGGCATTTCTAATGTAACTACATTGTATCCAAGAGGTTTGTTAGAATAGATTAATACAATTAATCTGTTATAGCAAGTATCTATTGAATTCTATTTAGTATCTTTAAAAACCGCTTTTGTTTGTTTGTTTCTTTTGGACAGGTGACTCATTTTTCTATTGTTCTGACCGCCAAAGATTTTAACCCAGAGAAATATGCCGCCTTCACTAGGATATTGTGTAGGTCTGTATGAAAACTATGTTAAATGCTAATTCACCAAAATGAAGATCTCATTTAGTAGTGACCCAGCAAATGTCCACATGAAGGAAGCAAATTCAGCGTTCTGTCTGACTTGATCCATTTTGTCTTTGCAAAGTCTGATCTGTAGAGTGAGACTTTGTCTTTGTTTTGTGGGTTTATCCTCTGATTTGGGGAAATGGGCCAGGGAAAAAAAAGAAGAAGCAATTTGTCTAGCTTTTGTAGTTCTTGGGCATCTCAAATTGCTTGCTACTTTTGGTCTGTTCCAATCTTTCTCTCTTTCTTTCTTCCTTCCTTCCTTCCTTCCTTCCTTCCTTCCTTCCTTCCTTCCTTCCTCCCTTTCTTTTATTAAATATTTATTTATTATATATATATATATTATATATATAATATATATACACACACACACTGTAGCTGTCTTCAGACACACCAGAATAGGGTATCAAATTCCATTACAGATGGTTGTGAGCTACCATGTGGTTGCTGGGAATTGAACTCAGGACCTCAGGAAGAGCAATCAGTGCTCTTAACCGCTGAGCCATCTCTCCAGCCCCCCAATCTTTCTTATATATTAGGGACACTGGCCTTTTAATGATTACTCTTCCAACTTTTTAGTTTTACTGTTTTTTTTTTTTTACTAGTATTACTAGCTAACATGCAATTTTAAATGTCATATGTTTTAGCTCTCTCATCCAATACTTTATTAGAGAGCTGAAGGGAATTGTTTTTCCTACTGTAAGCCTAATAAATGGTTACTTTTTTTTGTCTTTTATACATTTGTACCCCATACACACACACGTGCACCACAAAGCAAAAATTGAAAAAGAAAACTCGATTACCTAAGAGTTTCTGTTAGATTATATTTTAACAAAGAAAGGTTTTACTGTTAATGTAAATAACCATACTATAAGGCTTGCTGTGGCACGCTAAATTCCAGGCATACGGCTTACTGTGCAACAGAAGCAGCTGTTCTTGTGGCACTGACATGAGTGACATTATTGATAGAAGGGTTGAAATCCAGAAGCTGTAAACTGAAAACTGTAGAGGTGTTTTCTAAAAAGCTTGACTCTCCCATTGCATCTGACCTCCCTAGTCAGGCATAGTTACTCAGCTGAACTGAGCAGGAAGTATTTTAGAGTTTAAAAGGCAGTGTCGCTTTAGATACCACTTCTGCTTCAGAAAGCTGAGAAGATGTCCAGTTTCTGTAGTGCACACACAGTGTTATGGCATTGTACATCCTCTTCTGTCACAGGGTAGAAGACATAATGACTTGGCGGTTGCAGCCACTTCCTCTATCCCCATGCTTCCTGCTCCCATATGCTTAGCTTCATATGTGTTCTCATGTCCCCACACGTGTCTGATGTCTTTGTACACACTCATGGACAGATACTTCTTCATGATGTAAATGTAGAGGTGCCTACATTCATTTATGGGGAGTGAATCAGGGAGATGTGTTTCCTATAACATATAGAAGAGCCCACTCACAAAGACTTCAGTTTCTGGGTGGCATCCCCTAGTCCCTTTCACTAGTGGGGTTTTGTAAACACCTGGAATCTGCTGTACACACCAAGTATGGCAGGCCTGAGGATTACTATCTGAACATGGTCCTCTGAGATACACTGTGTGGTTCTCCCACAGTCTTTTCAAGGGGATCATTCTTTTCTATCTCTCATGGCCCAGGGTTGTCATCTCATCAATTTTATGTTTGACTTCTCCATTACTATAGTTGATTTCTGTTCATTATGTTGACAATTTAAGAAGCACACCATGGGGCTGGAGAGATGGCTCAGCAGTTAAGAGTATTGACTGCTCTTCCAGAGGTCCTGAGTTCAAATCCTAGCAACCACATGGTGCCTCACATCCATCTGTAATGAGATCAGATGCCCTCTTCTGGTGTGTCTGAAGACAGCTACAGTGTACTTGCATATAATAAATAAATCTATAAAAAAAAAGAAGCACATAATAAAAAAGTATCAATTATGGAGCTGGAGAGATGGCACTGGCTGCTCTTCCACAGTCTCTAGTACCTACATGGCAGTTCACAACAGTCTGTAATTCCAGCTCCAGGGAATCCAACATTGACAGACAAAACATAAATGCACATAAAAGAAAAATATATAAATCTTTTTTAAAAAAAGTATCAGTGATACAGAGGAATCTACAATAAAATTCAAGATTCCTCCCTGCCTCTTCCCCATTCCCAGTCATCCTTTTGTATAAGCTTGTGTCTAAATTACTGGGTTGGTGGCCATACCTAAGAGCTTACAATATTTATTGCTCTCCACCTTTTTCTCAGTTTGTAGCTTGAAATAGTAAGTAAGCATTTAGAAATCAGTTTAACTAGATTTTTTTCAGTTATTCTATAATATAATTTTCAAGTAGTCAGATATAAAAATCAGTTTTCAGTTTAATTTTCTCTGTTTTCTATCACATCAGCTTCTGAAAGACCCAAGTATATCCAGTAATCTCTTTTTTTATTCCTAAGTGCTGCCGATCAAACTAGGCTAGGCCTACTCTTGACTACTGAAGTGTAGTCTCAGTCAAATTTCTCAAGCAAAATGTAGCTCTAAGCCTTTAATCCCAGCACTCAGGAGGCAGAGGCAAGTGGATCTCTCTTGAGTCTGAGGCCAGTCTGGTCTAGATGGCAAGTTCCAGGGTAGCCAGAGTATACAGAGAGACATTGTCTCTAAACAAACAAACAAATGGATCCCTGTCGATAACTAAAAGAGAAGTAGCCTTAGTTATTCACAGGAAGGGATTTGAGGGCGACGAAACTTCACTTGGGCTCTATAAATGCCGCTGGCTTCCTGTCAGCATTTTTTGGAAGTAAGATGTGTGTATTTATCACTTAAAACTTTAAAGAGCATGGACTTCTTAATCATTTAAATGTAGTTACCTCTAAGATTGCTTATAATAAGCATAAGTTCTATAGCTAATTACTGTTTTCTCTGTGAACAATACCTTGAACTCCTTGTCAAAGGAAGTCGAGGCAATAAAACAGAATTGCATGTCTGAGAACACCAGTTATGAGCATAAGTCATAAAAAGAAATAAGAATGTAATATTCCTGGGAGTAACACAGCCTTGGGAAGCCACTGTTAATTCCACTGTATAGGGACTATCTATATCTGATAGCAGGAAAGAGCATTCCTCAGAGAAATGGTTCACTTCTATCACATGTTGTATTTCAAAGTAACTTAGAGAAGAAATGCTATGGGCTGGTTTATACATTTGGAAATGCTGCCAGGTTACTTTATAATCTAGAAAATACCGGTGTCTACCCTTGGTGCCTCTCTCCACATTACTCATACTGCATTAAAAACACCTTCACTTTTTGTCCTTTCTCACAGAATATATTTGAAATATGGAAGTCCGGTTAAAATGATGGAGAGTTACATTGCAGTTCTCACCAAGGGGATCTGCCAAAGTGAAGAAAATGGCTCTTTCCTTAGTAGAGACTTTGATGGTCGAAAGGCATACCTTGCTGGCTCCATCAAAGGTAAGAAAGAAAGAAAAGAAAGGAAAACCCTGGCCAACAACAAAAACTGCAAGCCAAGCTCCCTTTATCCTGCATTTCTTACACAGGCGAGTACAGCAGCTCTTACTGACTTACTGACTTAGAATTGTGTTGAAGAAAACACACGCACTTATATATTTATTTTTGTTTTTTTTTTTTGTTTTTTTGGGGGGGTTGTTTGTTTGTTTATTTTTTTGGTTTTTCGAGACAGGGTTTCTCTGTATAGCCCTGGCTGTCCTGGAACTCAGTCTGTAGACCAGGCTGGCCTCAAACTCAGAAATCCGCCTGCCTCTGCCTCCCAAGTGCTGGGATAAAAGGTGTGCGCCACCACTGCCCGGCAAAGAAAACATATTTTGTGACAATCTTTTCCATGTTGTATCTTTTGTAGAAATGTTCTTTTAGCTAAATTCATGGCTCACAGTCTCCACTGACTTGCATAGTTTTTATTTCCTCACATTCTAGTCATTAGCTCTTTCTTCTAGAAAATCCAGCCTCAGGCACAGTCTTTAATCCTAGAGATAAATCACAGATCATGGGGGTCTTCTGAAGGTGGAGCTGCCCTCCTCACGTCCTTTAACAGTGCCCACTGCTCTCCATTTGCTGTCTGTAGTAGTTCCTGAGCGTTGGGTTAGGGTTGGGTATTCTTCAAGTCGTTTTATCACACTAAACAGGTTGGTTCTCCTTTGTATTATTTGTTGCACTTCTCCAGGAGTCTGATTTCATCTGGCTGTCCAGCACAGAATCCCTATGGGGCATTGCTGGCAACTGTGATATAGATCCTGGTAAACATGCATGAATAAACATAACCATCCACCAAATGAAGTATGTCTACACTTAAAAGCATTTGCCTAAATGTATCTGGTTTACTTAAAATAATTTTGTATTTATATGACAAGAATTCTATTTATTGAAAATTTTATGCCATTAAGTATTTAATGTAATGTTATCTTTTTATTTTAAGACATTGTATCTCAATTTGGAATGGAAACTGTTATCTTACACACAGCATTGATGCTGAAAAAACGAATTGTTGTCTATCACCCCAAAATAGAAGCTGTCCAGGAGTTCACCAGGTACCATCATTAATTATTAAAAAGTGTAAACTTTCCTAACAGTTGGAGACACTAGACGCTACTGTGTGCTATGTTTTGTTACATGCTAGATAAAAATAATATGGGTTAGTCTGAGTAAAATACCATTTTTGTCATTTACTTTAGAGCTAATAGTTCAGGATCACTGAATTTGGAACGATTCTCTTTCTTTCTTTCTTTCTTTCTTTCTTTCTTTCTTTCTTTCTTTCTTTCTTTCTTTTTTTTTTAAATTTACTTATTTTATGTATATGAGTACACTTTCACTGTCTTCAGACACACCAGAAGAGGGCGTCTGATCCCATTACAGATGGTTGTAAGATACCATGTGATTGCTAGGAATTGAAATCAGGACCTTTATAAGAGTTGTCAATGCTTTTAACTGCCGAGCCATCTCTCTAGCCCCGGAAAGATTCTTTTTTCTTTTTTCTGGTTTTTCAAGACAGGGTTTCTCTGTATAACTCTGGCTGTCCTGGAACTCACTTTGTAGACCAGGCTGGCCTCGAACTCAGAAATCCACCTGCCTCTGCCTCCCGAGCGCTGGGATTAAAGGCATGTGCCACCACGCCGGGCTTCCTGGAAAGATTCTTATTTAACTTTGGAAATAGGACACTTGGAAGGCAGAGGCTGCTCTCGGGAGACAGAGGTAGGTAGATCCCTGAGTTTGAGGCCATCTTGTCTACAGAGTGAATTCCATGACAGCCAGGACTACACAAAGAAACCCTGTTTTGAAAAACAAAACAAAACCACCAAAAAAATGGAAAAGGAAAGGAAAGGAAAGGAAAGGAAAGGAAAGGAAAGGAAAGGAAAGGAAAGGAAAGGAAAGGAAAGCCAAGGCTGTAGATGTGCATAGGTAGACTAGAGCATCTAGGGGAGCAAAGGCTCTACTTAACATTTATTTGGTGTATATATGTATGTATGTGGGTTGGGTGCTTGGAGTGGTGTGTGCACATATTCCTAAAGGAATATTGAGGGCTGGAGGGATGGTTTAGTGGTTGAGAGGTCCTGAGTTTAATTCCCAGCAACCACATGGTGGCTTACAACCATCTATGAGTTCTAACGTCCTATTCTGGCATCTATGTATACATGCAGATAGAGCACTTATATACATAAAGTAAATAAATCTTAAAACCAAAAACCTGGGGGCTGGTGAGATGGCTCAGTGGGTAAGAGCACCTGACTGCTCTTCCAAAGGTCTGGAGTTCAAATCCCAGCAACCACATGGTGGCTCAGAACCATCCATAACAAGATCTGACTCCCTCTTCTGGAGTGTCTGAAGACAGCTACAGTATAATTACATATAATAAATAAATAAATCTTTAAAAAAAAAAAACAAAAACCAAAAACCTAAAGGAATGCTGACTACAACTATTTCTTTGGCAGATACAATGAGTTTGCAAACTTCTGTTTGAAAGAAAATGACAGGACTGGGGAGATGGCTTAGTGGTTAAGATCACTGGCTGCTCTTCCAGAGGTCCTGAGTTCAATTCTCAGCAACCACATGGTGGCTCACAACCATCTATAAGGGGATCTGATGCCCTTTTCTGGCATGTGGGTGTATATGCAGCAGAGCACTCATACATTAAGTTAGAAAAAAAGAAGAAAGAAAACGCCAGCTTGAGGCTGGAGAGGATTAGTGGTTAAGAGCACTGGCTGTTCTTCCAGCAGATCTGAATTTGAGTCCCAGTACCCACATAATGGCTATCAACTATCTGTAACTCATTGGGCACGAGGCACATACATGTGTTGCATAGAAATGAACTCAGACAGAACACCTGTACACATACTATTAAGTGAATGCAAATTAAATGTGTGTTTGTATGTGTAGTGTGTAGTACATATATATTTTAGGCTTGTGAACCATGTTGTTTCTGTGCCAGTTTCTGAGCTGCCTGGCACATGTGAGTTAACATGGCTGTATCAATAAAACTTTATTTTTAAAGATAGACACCTAGTTTATGAGGCCTCATTTGCAATTTTAAATAAATTGTTTCTTTGGCTTAGTTTTACCTCTCATTGTTAGTGATAGATGGGGTTTGGTGAGTGGTATTTTTATTTGCTTAATCTAATTTGTTCTTAAATCCTTTTTAAAAACAAAAGGAATTGGCATTTTTCTTGGGTTTATTGAATGGGAATAAATAGGACACCTTATATTAGTAATCTTATGATAAAAAAATGGAAGAAAGTAGCATTCTTATGTTTTATGAAAGAGAAAAATGAGGCAGAGGTTAAGGGGTGAGATTATGACAAGGGGAAAAGGCTCTATAGATCCAAAGTCCTGGGTTAAAATCATGGCATGGCAACTTGTTAGCTCTGTGGCCACATAAAAGATACTGGCTGTTCTGAGCCTCCATTTTATCTGTAAGACAAGGATTGTAATACGAAGTTGATGAACTTGTTTTCAACACTGGGAATAATTTATGTGATGTACTTTACAAGTGCCTCTGTCCCTATACGCCTGCTTTAAAATGATCACCTTTGGGCTCTTTGTCCTGGGGTGAGAAGGCCAGCATTTTCACCTGTTCCCTCTGTGTTTGGCTTTACCTCATCACTTTCCTACCTACATCATTCTTGTTAAACTGGAGTATCCATGGCTTGTCTCTAAGGTGTTTCCTAAAGCCCCATATATGAGTTCCTCACACCTTCCTGCATCACTTATTTTTGTTTATTTTAAATGTATTCATGGTTTGCCTACACATATGTCTGTGCACAAAGTGTGTACCTAATTGCTGCAGAGGCCATTGAAGAGGGCATTAGATATACTGGGATTGGAGTTATACATGGATTGTGAGCCCCTAATGGGTACTGGGAATTAAACCTTGGTTCTCTGGAAGAACAGCCAGTACTCTTAACTGCTGAGCTATCTCTCCAGCACCCTGCTACAAGTATTTCTGTTTACACCTGTGTTGTCTAAAACAAACAACACATTTTGCAAGTTTGGCTAGAATTATAAATATAAATAGGAGACTTTAGAAAACTGTCTTGCTGGAACTAGTTTGGACCCCAAACATGCTTCTAGTAGTTGGCATGCTGTATTTGAAAGAAAACTTAAGGATCATCACTCTGTGTAGGTCTTTGGAAACTTCACTATCTTAGTTAGGGTTTTACTGATGTGAACAGATACCATGACCAATGCAAATCTTATAAAGGACAACATTTAATTGGGGCTGGCTTACAGGTTCAGAGGTTCAGTCCATTATCATCAAGGTGAGAGCATGGCAGCCTCCAAGGCAGGCATGGTATAGAAGGAGCTGAGAGTTCCACATCTTCATCTGAAGGCTGCTAGTAGTATACTGGCTTCTAGGCAGCTAGGACTAGGGTCCTCTTAAAGCCCACTCCCACAGTGACACATCTACTCCAACAAGGCCATACCTCCTAATAGTGCCACTCCAAGTCATAGTGCACATACAAATCATCACATTCACCTTGAGTTTTTTTGTAGCCAATTTGTTCTAAAAGGTAATTTAAAATGTGGCCTTCTCTGGGTTGGTGGCATATACCTGTAATCCTAGCACTTTGGAGGCTATGGCAGGTGGATTGTCATGAGTTTGAGGCCAGCCTGGGCTACATAGTGAGTTCTTAGCCAGCCAGGGTGCAATACCTTGTCCCAAAACACACACGTACTTAGACGGACATACATCCAGGCATTACTTTATTGTCAAGTCCAGAGAGACATTAGTACATTTAAGGTTTGGTTTCTCTTTGTTCCTGACTAGCCATCCACACAACTTTGCCCTGGAAGTTTTCTCTTGAGAGAAGGAGCAGGCAAACATCCAAGGCCAGCAACTGTATAACTGAGTTTTTGCCTTTATTCCTTAGGACTCTGCCTGCCCTGGTGTGGCATCGACAGGATTGGACCATCCTGCATTCTTACATGCACCTTCATGCTGAAGAACTGGAAGGCCTACAGATGTGCACAGGTATAGGAAAACATCCAGGGGAGGAAAGACCCTGCTTATGTTGATTTGGTGTATGTATTTGTGTTGGTGGTGTGTGTAATATTGGTAAAATGAATAATAAAACAGTTTTTTTGGCAATTATAGTGATTTTTTCCCCACTTAAAAGTTGTGGTAAAATGCACAAAATTATCATTTTAAGTTTTTTTTCCCTGATATTAGAAATTGAGCCCAGGGCTTCAGGCATGCTAAGTAAAGCCACTGCCATTGAACTATTCCTAGCCCTAAGTTAATCAGTTAATTTGATTTTAAATGCTTAGATTTTATTTTGAGCCTTTCCATGGTTTTTCTCAAAATCATAGTCATTACAATTATTATTATACATATATGATAATAAGATAATGAGAATAATTTAATAATAGTTTATTACTTATAGCTACAGGAATACTAATTTTCTACAGATTTTTAAAAAATTTTTAAAAACATTTATTTATTATAAGTACACTGTAGCTGTCTTCAGACATTCCAGAAGAGGGCGCCAGATCTCTTTACGGATGGTTGTGAGCCACCATTTGGTTGCTGGGATTTGAACTCAGAACCTTCAGAAGAGCAGTCAGTACTCTTAACCGCTGATCCATCTCTCCAGCTGCAGACTTTTTAAATTTTAGCTATTACACCCTCTGTATTTAAAAAGCAATGGTGCTTTAAGTATTCTTATGTATCTCACATACATACATGCAAGATTTTTCATTAAACACTGTATACTGGAATTGCTGATTTAACTCAAGTCCTCTCAAAGACTATTCCAGTTTGCCTTCTCTGTAGTACCAACTGGTAGATTCTGTTACTTCCCATCCTTAACAGTTCTTGCTGCTGACACAGACTGAAGTGATTGTCAGCTTGGAGTTTACAAGGGCGTTTTTTTTTTTGTTTGTTTGTTTGTTTGTTTTGTTTTGTTTTGTTTTTCGAGACAGGGTTTCTCTGTGCAGCCCTGGATATCCTGGAACTCATTCTGTAGACCAGGCTGGCCTCAAACTCAGAAATTCGCCTGCCTCTGCCTCCCAAGTGCTGGGATTAAAGGCGTGCACCACCACGGCTCCACAAATTCTTATTCGACAAACTTATTAGACTTCTGTGGTTGTAGTATTTTATATTTTGTTTCAGAAAGACCTTTTCCCATGTATAGAACAGAGTCACCTATGCACTCTTAGGGTTTTTTTCTTTTCACTATTTCTTTAATATGTCTGGGATTATTTTTTATATATAGTGTCTGATTTTGGAACCTAATTTCCTTTTTTAAAAGATTTATTAAAATCTTTATGAGTGTTTTGCCTATATGTATGTCTGTGAACCACTTGTGTGCCTGGTACCAATGGAGGCTTGGAGTTGGAGTTGCACGGGGTTGTAAGCCACCATGTAGATTCTAGGAATCTAACCCCTGTCTTCTGCAAGAGCAGCCAGTGCTATAACTGCTGAACCATTTCTCTAGCCGCGAGTTTTTTGGTTTTTGTTTTGTTTTGTTGTTTTTGAGCAAGATTGAGAGAGAGAGAGAGAGAGGGAGGTGGTTTTCAGTGTTCCTTTAATCTCTTTGTTGTTGTTTTGTTTTTTGTTTATTTGACCATTCACTTTTTTGTGCCAAGAACTGAATATACTGAACCATTTAAATATAATTTAGCTCCTGTTGTTATTTTTATATGAATAATCACCTGGATCCAGGGCATTCATTGAGTAATTTCATTTTCAGTAGTCAGTGCCCACCTCATTATGTTTCACATTTGTCATGTGGTTTATTGTGGTGGCTTTCAGTGGCAGGTTTTGCTTTTATTGCTAATGTCTTTGCTTTCTTTACTTGAGAATGTAAAACATTAGCAGTGGTAAATTTGTCCCCAAGAATAAAACAAAACAGTGCTAAGGATGTGGCTGAGAGTCAGGCACTTGTCTAGTGTGTATGAGAGCCCCAGCTCAATAACCAGCACTGTAGAACATCGAAACCCTCATGTTTTTAATGTGTCATCCTGACAGCCAAGGTAACCCTAACCCTTGGGACAAAGATCTGAAACAAAGACAATGGTCGAGACCATGTTGCTTTCTGACATTCTTTTTGTTTTTAAACCAGAATTGATTGGATTTTTTATAAAAAGATATTTTCTTTCTTTTTTTTTT
>NC_034590.1:171848656-171870640 GCF_900095145.1 Mus pahari
ACTCTCTGGATAGTCCATCCTTTCATCTTAGCTCTAAATTTTGTCTCTGTATATTTTCAATGTGTTTTGTACATGGGGATTAAGAGAAAAAGAGAACACTTAAACACACACACACACAAGAGCATGGGTGTAGGCCCTCTCCTTCCTCTTCTCCTGAGACAGTAGCTTTGGCTGTCCTAGAATTTACTCTGTAGACCAGGCTGACCTCAAACTCTGCTGTGAGTGCTTGAATTAAATGTATGCACAACCACCACCCCACTGGGGATGGGCTTTTAAAAGAGTTACCTCTTTCTGACATTCTTGACCTAAATAGCACTGACCAAAAAGTAAATGCTTTACTTTAGCTTGTTCATTGACATTGAGCTTAAATTTTAGAACGTTTTGATCCATGTGTAGTCCTTCAGGCATCTGACCAACATACAGCAACTGCTGAGTGTCACTGATGTAGCTGATGTTCCTGAGTAATAGGAAACCTGGGAGAACAGCAGCCAGTGAACTGTCAGCCTCCTTCTGAGGCCTTCACCACATGATTTCTTCCTGCTCCAGTAATTTGATCAATTTGCAGGCTACATTGCTGGCTTTGTAGAATTGGAGGTGAGCAACAGACCAGACCTCTATGACGTGTTTGTGAATCTGGCAGATAGTGAGATCACCATCACTCCACTTGCAAAAGGTGACTTTTCTACTTTATTCTGACTTTTCTGTTTTATTCTCTGTTCCAGTATTGATATGATGTGCAAGCCAAGCAGCTGCATGCTTTGTGCCGCCTCACTCCCTAAAGCTAGCATTTGAGAGCCCACTTGGCATCTGTTGGAGCTGGAGGAATTTCTCAGTGTCTAGAAAATATGATTAAAACCTATAGGCCTACATGTGTTAGAAAGCCAGGTGGCATTGTTGTTCATAACTTTTGTGTGATCTCTTACCAGTTCCCAAATGTGGGAGCAGCTGAGTGCTGACTGTTAGGGCCCTGTGTTAAAGTCTGATGCTGTGTGGGTTTTATCTAGCAACTTCAAATGAGTAAAACCAGAATTGTTCTTTTTGTTACTTGTTTTAAATTTTCAAACATGACCATATTCATGTGGAAAAATGAAAGTAGAACCCAACCATAGGAAATATTACCTCACATAATGCTAAAGTGATTAAAAAAAAAATGGCCATGGCCAGAGCAGAGGATGGCACTGCCTGCTTCCCATTGTGATCTGCAGAACACCTTTATTCCAGTCAGCACCATCTGAATAGTGTCCCTGGCAGTGAAACACGTAACTTTCTGTTTATCGTCCTGACAACAGGAGCACCATCTGTAATTGACGTGACCCAGTTGGTTTCCTTTGCATATTTCCAAGGATCTGAATATACTGTATGCTCTGGTGGCACTCAAGGGCCTACACAGGAAGTTCTTGTTTCACAACATTCATGCCAGAAAAATGAACTTAATTTTTGTGACAGTCTGTCTTCATAGTCCTAGTTGTATTAGAACTCATTATGTAGACTAAACTGGCCTACAACTCATAGAGATCAGCCCTCCTCTGCCTTCAGAATGCTAGAATTAAAGGCTTGTGTAACTTAGATTCTCAGCTGTAAAGACTTGGACAAGACAATCAAGTTTTTCCTGCAAGTCCCAGCTCACTTGTAGTTAGGGTTGGTTTTTGTTGTTTTTTTTTTTTTTCTTTTTTTTTTTTCACTGTTTACCAGGCAGATGTGAAGGGGAATCTGGTTTGGCATTGATGAGCATATCTTCCATCCTGCTGTTACAGTTGGGTTGTGAATAAAATGGAAAGTTGGAGGGTTATCTGCTGCCTTTTGAAAAGTTCTTTAGTGTGGTCTTTCAGATTTTCAGTTGAATGGCTTGTTTTTTGTTTTTTGTTCTTTTATTATTATTATGCAATTTTCTAAGTCTTCATTCAACATTCTTTCTACTTTGATCAGAGGCCATGACGATGGGAAAACTGCATAAAGAGATTGGTCAATTAATTGTGCAGTCTGCAGAAGACCCAGAGAAGTCAGACAGCCAGGTTATACAGGTAACCCTTGATCTGCCTTCAGCCACCTCATGGCTCACTCTCAGGGCACCACAGCAGAGTAAAGTGTCAGGTGACAGGCCAGCTGGCATTTGTGTTTATAGTGGCCAAAATGGTGGTGGATGGGGGTCAGGGTATGTCATTATAGGGGTTAGTACTGAAGCCAACTGCAGTGGTGAGAATTGACCTTTTAGGGCCACTAGTGCATTTCATCTTGCTACAAGAATTTTCATGGAGGAACAAATAGTGAAACAGTAACTTTCTAATCAAGTCTTCACTTTTGAAATCTGAAGAACCAGCTCCTCTAGGGAGGTCAGCCTGTTAAGTTAACAGAATGTCCATATGCACGAGTTTGGCAGCCTGTCCTCTGCCCTCACCAGCCTAGGAGGGCAAATGGCTTTTACTTCTTGAGTTTTTCCAAAGTCCCTTTCCTGACCTGAGGCTACTCCAGTCTCTTCACTGCTCTTGTGTGTGTTCCTAGCTCTCTACTGAGGAATACACTCCCAGTCTGGTTCTGCCCATTTAGATTCATCTCAGAGCCTAGGCTCATCTTCATCTATGCAACAATGGGGGCATCTATGAGAAGTAGGCTCTACTTACTCACCAGGTCACACCTGACACATTTCTTTCTGAATCTATCTGTTCAGTGTTCCTATTGCCATGGCCAATGTAGATTCAGTGTGAGAAAAATCCTGCCCTCATGGAACCTGCTTTTTAATTTAATTTAATTTTTGCAATGAGTAGTGATTAATGTGGAGACTCAAATTGATCAAAGTGCTGAGAATAAGAATGCTCAACCCTGAGTGGGACATCTGTATCACCACCCCATAAGATACAGAGATCACCACAGGATCATCGAAGAGGGGGAAGAAAGAAGAGCCAGAGGATAGAAAGGAGAACTGTGAAGTTGCACTCATGAACTTGAAACAGCTGTGATTATATATACAAGTCAATCACAAAGTGGCAGGTACACGATTGTATGTAAAAAGTACCAGAGTAGGTAAATTAAGAGGATGAAGCAGGATGCAGGTTATCAGGGTTCAGCAATCAGAAAGGAGTAGACAGTTTCTGGGTACTCAGTGCCTGTTGGCATGGTAAAAACCTAGAAATAGCATGACATGGCAGCTGTACTTTTTCTTTTTAATTATTTGTATGTGTGTGCATATATTATGTTTATGTGTATGTGCATGGGAGTACATGTCACTGCATGCATGGAAGTGGGCAACTTTCAGGAATTTAATTCTTTCCTTCCACCATGTGGTTCTCAGATCCAACTCAAAATTGTCAGGCTTGGTACCTAGCTTTTACCTGGGCTTTTGGTTCCTTTTATTCTTCTTCAAAACAGACGGGCGTGGTGGCGCATGCCTTGAATCCCAGCACTCGGGAGGCAGAGGCAGGCGGATTTCTGAGTTCGAGGCTAGCCTGGTCTACAAAGTGAGTTCCAGGATAGCCTGGGCTATACAGAGAAACCCTGTCTCGAAAAAAACAAAAAAAAAAAAACAAAAAAAAAAACATTGTTTCTCTGTGTAGTTCTGGCTATCCTCAAACTTAGGGATCTGCCTGTCACTTGTGTCCTGAGTGCTGGGATTAAAAGTCACCATGCTTAGCTTTTCTTTTGAAACAAGGTTCACTATGTACCTCTGGCTGCCTGGAACTCACTGTATAGACCAGATTGACCCTGAACACATCTCCTTGCCTTAGCTTCCCAAGGGATCAAAGTCATGTGCCACCACGCCTGGACTCCACAATGATTACTCATAGTATCAATGCAAATGCTTTAAAATGACTAAAATGATTGTAAACACAAAATGATTGTGACACTGATTTCCTAAGTTTTTTTTGATTTAAGAATTTATGAGAGATGGACATAGTGGTGAATGACTTTAACCCCAAATCTTGGGAGGTAGAGGCAGGCAGATGTCTTGAGTTCGAGGACAGCCTGGTCTACAGAGCAAGTTCCAGGACAGCCAGAGAAACCCTTTGTCTTAGGAAAAAGGAAAAAAAAAAATCCATGAAGTTAGTCTAACTATTCATATTCTTAGATACTAACATACTGTGTATTAACCTGTTCTATTAAAGGACATTGCCCTAAAAACTAAAGAAATCTTCACCCACCTGGCACCATTCTCAGAAGTGTCTGATGATGGGGGAAAGGTCGTCCTCAATGCTGAGGCACTGAAGCAGCAGCGATTCCCACCCGCAACAGAAAACTTCCTGTATCATCTAGCAGCAGCTGAACAAATGCTGAAGATCTGACTGTCCTCAACATCTTGCTGCGCCCCTACAGAACTTCCTTTTATTCCTAGTACCCATTGACATTATCCACTATTGGAATTATAGGAATGTTCTATTTTTAGTGATTTATTTCCAAATAGTGAGATCTTAGGTGAGAGCACATAAAAACAATTTGATCCAGTGCTGGACAGTGTTTTAATTTTAATTACTGTCCTAATGGTAGGAGCCACACAGATCAGCACATGCAAGCCTTCATTGTTCATTCCTATTTAGTCTCACTGTAGCCATAAACGTAATGGTTTATTTTCAGAAAGCTGCCTCAAAGTTTGCTTTTTATTCTTCTAGAAAAAAAAACTTGAATTCCTCATGAGAGATTTTACTTTTTGAGCCTAACTGCTATGTTTTCTGCAGAATTGTCTAGAAGGTCATTCAAGAGATACTACAGTTGCACTTTCTTGTGGAAAAAAAATGTTTTTGGGCCTTTGAAACTTTTGCCTATATTATGTGGGTTTTTCATAGACTTTTATACTTGAGTAGACAACTCTAACAACCCTTATACTGCCCTAGATAATAAGCATTCAACAAACATCTGCCATTAGTACTCTTGGACTAACTGCTGCTAGCAGTGTCTTTGGAAAAGAGGCCAGTCCCCAACAAGGAAACCCCTTTTAAATGTAAACATGTATAAGAAAAAATACCTTAGTTGTTTTTGTTTGCAATGTTAGAGCTAGAACCTGGGGCCTTGCATATGCCAGGCATTGGTTTCCCACCAAACTAAACCCCCAGCCATAATGCTTTCATATATTGGTAAAGGAACATGAGAATCAAATTGCAGAGGCCAAAACCAGACAGTGTCTTCAAGTGACTGCAGTAAAGAAATTTAGCCACATCATCAAGGACACTGTTATTAGCCTCTCTTAATTTGAGATCTTAAAATTGCCAAATAAGCACACATGTCTCAATTATGCATTCCTTATGTCTACTCACATTAACTAGGAAAGGCCACCTTTCTTCAGTATAGTTGCAGAGCATTCAAACTTTACCAGGAAACATATTTGCAAAAATGTTATCTAAGTTGGGTATTTTTTTAAATCTTCTTGTTAGACATTTAAGTAAAATTAAAAAATAGCCTTTCCCTCTTGTCCTTGGGTGAAAACAGGGAGGACTTGACATACATTGTTTACTGGAGCTAACAACTGATGATTAAATTTGCACTTTATAAAAAGAACTACTTGATGTCTTTTCATTTTCTCCCTTATCTTGTAGTATTGTTAACACTACAAACTTATGATGCGATAGAAACATTTTGATAAAGCTTTAAGTAGTAGAAGGTAGTCTTCTACGTGGAGACTTTGCTCGTCTTATGGTTTCTTGATTTATGTATATAAGTATTTTGCCTCCATGTATGTACATGCACCACTGTATATCTAGTGCTCGTGGCAGTTAGAAGCACTAGCTTTCTTGGGGCTGGAATTACAGATGGTTATGAGCCACTATGTGGATGCCAGGAACCAAACCTAAGCCCTCTGCAAGAATAAGTGCTCTTAACTGCTGAGTCATCTCGTTAGCTCCTACCTTTCATTTTTTTATTTTCATTATTATTATTATTTTTTTAATGTATGTGAGTACACTGTCGCTGTCTTTAGACACACCAGAACAGGGCATCAAATTCCATTACAGATGGTTTTGAGCCATCATGTGGTTGAACTCAGGACCTTTGGAAGAGCAGACAGTGCTCTTGACCACTGAGCCATCTCTCCAGCCCCTACCTTTTATTTTTTGAGACAGGATCTCACTATGTAGTTCTGTCTGGTCTGGAACTTGCTACATAGACCTCAAACTCTTAGAGATCTGCCCACTTCCTGGGTGCTGGGATTGTAGATATGGCCACCATACATTCCTTATTCTCTGATCTTGTCCACACACACATTTTTTAAAACTTATTTGTATATATGTGTGTCTTTGTATATGCCATATGTCTGGGTGCTGCATCCCAGATGTCACAGGCAGTTGACATCTGGCTACATGGGTGCTGGGAAATGAATTCACAACCTCTGGAAGAGCATCAAGCATACTCAAATGCTGAGCCATCTTTCTAGCCCAGGATTCCCTACTTTTAATTCTGCGTGGTGTCCACCTATGGCTGCACTGAGCCTCTTGCTAGGTCATTTTTTTCTAATTTTGTCTCTTTGGGCTGCTGTGATACTTTTTTAAAATTAAACTTTGAAGTAACTGTTCTGTAGACACCTTCGGTGAGTTTAATGTGGAAATATCACTGCAGTAACCAAATGTGTATGCATGCGTCTTCTCTAAAGACAGTCTGCAGGAAATAGGACCAGGCAACAGGTCTTGAAGTAGTGTGGCCAGGAGCAGTTCTGATAAGAGAAATGGAGTGCTATGGAAAGCAGTGGAAAGGGTACCTCGCTCAATAGTGTGAGCTCTCTAGACCTCCAGAGAAGAAGGAACAGCTTCTGTAAAAAACATAGAAGCCCACAAACTCATGTGAGGAACCAGATGTTAGGTCTTGCAGGACATAGAAGGGGATGACAAGAGATGAATAAGATAGAGGTTTTCTGAGGGTGTTAAGGATCTTTGTCTCCAAACACAAGCAGGAGGTTTCAGAGAGCAGCCAGAGCAAGCCAAAACGCCACAAGACAATGCCAGCAGGGGGTGCTATTGCACTGAGCTGAAGCAGCACCTGAAGCCTTGGGTTCTTAACACATGAAATTATGCCTGTCTGGGATAAGAGGTTGAGTGACATAGCTGGGTAAATTATGTCACCATTACCCAAGGTTACTAGGGAGCTGAGATAAGGCATGGTTGAGTCCCGTGGGGCATCCAAAGAGTCAAGTACACTGTAGCAACTGGTTGGGGTATGGGACTGGCAGAATGGTAGTCCAGCCTTGGATGGGGTTTAGGTGAGAGCCATCTCAGCAGAATGTACGCTGGGACCAACACAGAAAAACCCTGTCTTGAAGAAGGAGGAAGAATCAAAAGAAAGGAAGAAGAAATTTTGGCTAGGAAGTATGGTTTGGTTTTTGTTTGTTTGTTAAGGCAGTTTCAGTGCTCCTGGGAGTCGTCTACAGAGGGAAATAAGCCAGAGATGCCCCCATGACTACAGAGCAAGGTCTAAAGGAAGGGATATAGACCTGGACTGGTATTGAGCAGGAAGCTGTTGCTCGCTAGGGGCCTTGGTTATTCTAGAAATAGAAGTATCAGGGTCCTTTCCAACAGAAACCAAGGAAGTAGACAGAATGCTTGCAGTATGGGATCAGATAAAATAAGTAGGGAAATAGGATTACTTAGGGACTAGAAGCCTTAATGATCTCACCAGAGTTTTGTATCTATCTGGAGGTTATCAATGTAGTGTTTGTGCCCCAGATAAGGTGTACCTTCTGACAATTTTTTAAGTACTCAACTTCAGACAGGTTTATTCACAGGTTCACATTATCCTTCCCTGGGCTGACTCTTACTTCATCCATGGTATTCTCAGCAGTCCCCCGGTGCTGCTCTTCTTTCAGTCTGACTCAGAGCCCCAGGTACAGTAGGCACTGAAGTCAGCAAGCTGCACAAGTGTTGCTGGGAATCCTGAGGACCATGGCAGTGCTCTTTGAGGGGCCAAAGATTTCCAAACAGGAGATAAACTTGTTCCTATACCCCTCTGTAATAGAAGAGTTCCTTTTCTTCTGTAGAAGATTGAATCTTCTCTTCAAGCTGACTGCACTGGATCTGAAAGACAAGGTCACATTCTTCAAAATTCATGCTTAAATGCCTCAAGCCAAGTTTTAAAAAAATTCTGAAAGCACCCATTTCTTTTTACATCTTTTCCAATGATATCTAATTGATTACAAGAAGCACCATTTCTTAGAACTTTTTAAATTGTAATTTTCAAATACAAACAAAGAGACTATAATAAGCTCTTGTATAGTCATCCCTCAGCAATAGCTATGAAGAATCTGCTGATCTGGTTTCCTGGAGCAATTCCCACATCTGTAAGTGTAGTGGAGGTTCCCCCCTTTTTGTTTTTTGGTACAGGATCTTGATATGTAGGCCAGAATGATCTTGCAGGTCTATTCCTGCATCAGCCTCTAAAATGCTGTCAATACAAGAATACACCTGGTTCTTTGAACATCTCACCTACAAATTCTCCACTATAGATATTACAGATGGTAAAGCCTGGTACCATGTACACAGGAAGGAGTGTTATCACATCCAGCAAATGTTAGCAGTGGACTCCTCTAACAGCCAGTGTCCATTTCCAGTCTTGCAAGGTTGGAGGTACTAATTATAATTAACTGATGGCAAGCAGAGGAGCTCTGAAGGGATAGGCTCCCTTTTCCTTGAAGTTCTAGAAATGTACTACAGGGATATCTGAGGAGATGCTGGACCCCTTGCAGCCTTAGGATGACCAGCCAAGGCCAGATATACCATTAGCACAAGACTGCCATTGAATCATCACTATCCACCTAGAGTAAACAAGCACCTACTTCAAGGTCTGGTGAATCTTTGAGGCAATGCAGAGACAAAACCCCCCGCTCTGCCCTCTGAGATTCATATGTCTGGCAAGGCTCCTGCATGACCTCTTCAAGCCTACTGCCTGTTTCCTCAGCCCGGTGATGCAGTGCTAACTTTGGTCTCTACATCCTGCCAGTCCTGTGGTCCAGTGCCAGTCAATGCTGTCCATTCCTCCTGCCTGTTCTTCCACTGGGAACTCATTCTTTTAGTTCCATCTCTGCCTATGCAATCCCAGCTGTTTCCAGAGGCTTCCTTCTCCAGGAAGCTTTTCTTGGTTCTAGCCCCTCTGTTCGTTTATTATCTGTCCATACATTATATTACCTTTCCTGCAAGAGCATATGCAGATTCTATCATTGATCTCATGGTCTGTCTTCTTCCACATCTCAGAGGCCTTTTTGTTATTTTTAAATTTGTGTTCATTTATTTTATTTGTGTGTATGTGTGTGTATTTGTGTACATACTAGTGGGTGTATATGCCATGGTACAGGTAAAGAGGATAACCTTCAGGACTCAGTTTTCTCCTTATGTCATGTGGGTCTCAGGAAATGAACTCAGGTCTCTTGGCTTAGTGGCAAGCACCTTTTTTTTTTCTAGTAAGCCTTCTTGCTGGCCCATGAGCTGAGTTTTAAACAGGCACAAAACACAACTCTAAAGCAGTAATTCTTGGCACAGACACTGTCTTCAACTTCTTTCAACAGACAAGGAAACAGAAAACTGACCAACATGATAGAGGAGCTATGAAATGTTAACACATAAAAAACATAAGTATTGTATTGCTCTACACAATGAATTATCTATGGAACTATATTCCCTAATACATCATCCATAAGCTAGTTATATGTGAGTACATAGATTAAAATTAGAAGGTTTGTTGGCTAGAATGATAGCTCAGTAGTAGAGCACTTGTCTAACACATGCAACACCCTAGGTAGTTTCCACCACTGAAGAATAGTAATAAAAGTCAATGTCTTAGTCACACACTAAGGACTCAGCAGCCATATGTGGCCAGTGTTTGCCACACTGGGCCAGCACACAGAGCACTGCACCACTGCAGGAAGACCCACTGCATAAAGCATGGCTATACGGCTTTGTAGAGTATCTAAAAGCTCTTGAGTGTCTTTCAAAGATTTGTTTGTTTGTTGATTGGTTGACTTATTCATAATCTTTGGAAGAGGGTCTCATGCAGCTCAGGCTGGCCTCAAACTCACTATAACAAAGGATAACTTTGGGCTTCTGATTTTCCTGCGTCTACCTCCAAAACCCTGGGATTACAGGTGTATGTCACCATGCATAGCTTACGTGGTGCTGGGGATCAAACGCAGGGCCTTGTGATGCTAGGAAAGCACTTTACTAACTGTGCTACATCCTCAGCTCATAAAGTTCTTAGTTTGTTTCTTTCAGTATTTATTTATTTTATATGTATGGGTATTTTGCCTGCATATACACCTGTGTACCATGTATATACATTGCCTGTGGAGGTCAGAAGGTGTGTGATTGCCCTGAAACTGGAGTTATAGATGGTTATGAGCCAATATATAGGTGCTGTGATCCAAATCTGGGTCCTCAGAAGAGGAGAAAGTGGTCTTAATTGCTGAGGCAATATCTCCAGTCCCAGTTTTTTAGTTTCTAAGACAGGGACTTGCTATGAAGGCTAAGCTGGCCATAAACTCAAAATCCTCTACATTAACCTCCTGAGTGTTAGGATTACAGGTTGTGCCACCACTAAACCTGGCACGCTGGTAGCTACCATGTGACTGCTGGAATGGAATCTAAGACCTCAACAAGGGTAGTAAACTACTATTATTGTTATTGTTGTTGATCAAGATAGGGTTTCTCTGTGTAGTCTTGGCTATCATGGAACTCACTCTGTAGACCAGGCTGGCCTCATGGGCCATCACTAAAGCCCTAACTTTGTAGTTTTTTAAATAAAATTATTTCTTTGTTTTATTGTTTGTTTTTGTTTTAAGACAGGGTTTCTCTGTAAAGCCCTAGAACTTGCTCTGTAGATCATGCTGGCCTCAAACTCAGAGATTCCCCTGTCTTTGCCTCCTAAGGGTTGGGATTAAAGGTGTGCACCACTACCACCTGGCTAAAATTACTTCTTTTACTTCTACAAACATGAAATAAAAACCCAGTTTCTCATCTGTGGGAAAACTTTGGGAGTCCTTACCTGTCCAATTTGTGGAAACATGCTGAATGACACTGGCACCATCAGTCCCATCATAAAGAATGTTGAACTCATTCTCAGGATCACTAGTGACAGCAGAGTCTGTGGGTTAAACCTCGTCCTGTAAAAGACAAGGTGTAACTCACACACAGTTCAACACTTTTGTCCTCTTTTCTGAAGCAGGCCTTCTGTTTTAGTGCTGGCTGATTTGGCTCTGCGTGCAGTTACAGGCATATGCCTGGATCACTGCTCAATCACCTAACAGCAGGCTCTAAAAGGCACAAGGACCAAGCTCTGGGTGAGGTTTATCTACTCAGGGAATGGGACATTGACCAGTTAGATAAAGCAACTTGTTGGAACTCCAGAGCCTGAAGTGATAGTTCAGATTCTAGAGCATATGACTCAAACTGTATTATGTGATAGTCTTTTATTTAGTTATAGTTTTGTTTTGAAACAAGGTTTCTCCTATATCCCTGGCTATTCTGCCTGGGAAACCTGCTCTGTAGACTAGGCTGGCTTTGAACTCAAAGATCTGCTTCCCTTTCTCCTGAATTCTATCATTAAAGATGTGTGCCACCACTGCCTGGCTGTGTAATATTTAAAGAATGGAAAAAGCAGTATAGGATATGTGTAGGATTCCAGCGTGTGGAGTCAGACTCCTGAGGCCACATGAACGTGTGTGCCATTCTAGTGACAGAACATGTGCTCACTTGCCCTTTCTACTCCTTGGATTTTCTGGGTTTGCTTGTTGTTTGTTTGTTGAGGTTCATAAAGAGGAAAATGAGATAGAAAGTCCCCAAGATGCTCTATTGTGGATGCTACCTGATGTCCTGGTTCTGAGACAATAGTTCTGTGAGATCATCTAATGGCTCTGTCCTACAGACTTCACACCACTCCCTAGAAACAAATGTCACTTTAACCCTACAAAAATCCTGTATATCATTCATGGTTCATGTTTGATAGACACTGCAGCTCTGACAGAGATATGGGGTTGAGGATGGTCAGAACAGCCCAGGAAGATCCCAACTAAGCAAGTCTCTGCATCCATCTGGCTGGCTCATCAGTGGGAAGGGACAGTTGGCTCTGTCCAGGGTATTTTCTTATTTCCCAAAATGTGACCCTCATGGGGTGCTAGGTGGGCTTTTTAGACTTGCCATGGGGGAGTGAATGACTATCATGCGCTTATAGAAAGTTCTGGAGACTCTGAATGAAGAGAAATCTGTGTCTAAGTTTTGCTGTATGGTTCTCTGATGGGGAGGCTATGAGGTGACTGGGAGTTGTCAGCAGCTGTGTCTCTTCATAGAAGACTTTGGCAGAAGACTTCCAACACCACAGGGCTGAAGAAAAGAGAAACATTCAGCAGAGATATTTCAGGTTCGGTGCTATAGACTACTTCTGCCTGTGCCAGATATCTATATCTGTAACTGCAAGCTGAGTTTATCAATTGGCAACCACAGGAGCCCTGACAGACCCCATGATCTCTGCCTACAACAGTATCTTGTTTATTTATGAGGTAGGCTGACCTAAATCCAGAAAGTAGTCCAGATCCTCATCCTGCCTCCACTGTCCAAGTACAAGGATTATAATATGCACTATCATGCCATTTGTGAAGTGCAGATCAAAACCAGATCTGGGATCAAACCCAGGGCTTTGTGCAGACTAGATAAGCACTCTACACACATTTCTTCAGCCCTAGCCCTGTATCATGTCAGTCTACTGGATTGGAAGCAATTTGAACCTATTAAAGTACATTGGAGTCAAGGAAGGGTAAAGACTGAGCAGTGTTCCTATCAGAGTTGGAAGAACCTGAAGATCACCCCATTATATTCTGCCTACAGCCAGAAATAGCTTAGGGTCAAGTCAAGAGACAGTTAACCAAGGAGAAGGCTTAGGCTCCAGGTTCAGGCAAACAACTCTTCTAAATTACTCTTCTTTCTAATAGATTCTCTCTTACTGGTCTGTCTTATAGGAAGGCTACAATGGCCCTCATGCCCACTCCTCTCACTAGATTTGTAGTATGTGAATTTATAAGGGTTTTTATTTGTTTATTTCTTTTCTGTTTTTCTTTTTCAGATGGGTTTGACCAGGTAGGGCCTTCTTACCTTTTAAAGATGTGGATAAAGAGTTCAGGGGCCAAGGCTGAGGTCCCAAACAGCACTGCTCTGGATTTCGCTGTATCTTTAATAGCCTGGTAGAAAGGCCAAGGGAACAGCTTAGTATTGGGAGGGAGATGATGTCCAGGGCCCACACCAGAGACTAGCATACAGCAGCTCCTTTTAAACTGAGGTAATGCTTACTGGGAAAGAGGTAGAGATGATACTTTACGGGGGTCTGTCCAGGGGCAGGTGTTCATAAGATGGCTGGGCTGGTACTAAGAGTAACTGAGGAGGGATTTCACCTTCTTGATCCTACTGTAGTCCCCATCAATCCATCAAAACATTGCCAATAAACCACCCAAAAGTACATATCAAGGCAGTGTCTAGACAATGCCTTGCCTAGGATGAACTAAATTAGCAGCCTCCAGAATCTATTCAGGATTTGCCCTGAATTTGGCTCATACTGCCTTTCAGCCTTACCTTTGCCCCTAGCCTTTTATCCTAACACCCTTACCAGTGGTTCCCATCCTACCAATCTCCTCTTACCAGGTTCCCATCCTGGCCAATCTCCCTAAAGTCAGTTTTGAATACACTGGGTTACTCTCCAGGCAAGGATAAGTGTCTACACCCAGCTATCACCTGTGTGTGCCTAGGCATGCATTTAAAGTTTACAGCATTTTGGGCTGGAGAGATGGCTCAGTGGTTAAGAGCACTGACTGCTCTTCCGAAAGTCCCGAGTTCAAATCCCAGCAACTACATGGTGGCTCACAACCATCTGTAATGAGATCTGACGCCCTCTTCTGATGCATCTGAAGACAGCTGCAGTGTACTTATTTATAATAATAAATAAATCTTTAAAAAAAAAAGTTTGCAGCATTTTGTGGGGGCTAGAGTAGGAGCTCAAGGATTAAAAGCACTTGACTGATGTTGCAGAAGAGCTGAGTTCAGGTCTAAGCATCCATGCCAGATACCTCATAACCACCTACAACTTCAGCCTTGGTAAGCATGTCTGCCCCCACCCATCCATGACATATACAGGCAGAGAATAAACTCATACAGACATATTAATATAAATAAAAATAACATTTTTAGGGTCTGGAGAGATGGCTCAATCGTTAAGAGCAGTTGCAGCTCTTGTAAAGAGCCTAAATTTGATTCCCAGCACTCACATAGTGGCTTACAGCTACCAGTAACTCCAGCTGCAGGGAGCCAATGCTTTCTTCTGCCCCCTTTGGATACCAGGCATGCACAAGGTTAATAGAGTTGATCAAAGGGAGAGAGTAAGTGACTGTGGAGTGCACAGCCCCAAATGGGGCACACATAACACAACCCTTAAATTCAAGGCTCAGGGAACATCACAGAAGATGGGTAAGAAAGACTGTAAAAGCCAGAGGATCTGGAAGAATCCACCAAGTGGTGTCTTCTGAGCATCTAAGGAAAATGGCTGCCTGCAGAAACCTGCACAAGATCATACTAGCCAACGCTCCAGCATGGATTTGGTAAGGGCTAACAATTTTCCACTCCTAGCTGAAAAACTAAAGGCAGTCAACAACTGCTGAGGGAGGGAGAATCAACTTTCTTCAGAGCCCCCAACAGATTGCCTATGTATAAAGTCACAGTTAAACATATACACACAAGAAGGGGAGAGGGAAGTGATACAGCTCAGCAGATAAAAGCATTTGCTGCCAAACTTGGTGACCTGAGTTTGAGAACTAGGATATACAAAAAAAAAAAAAAAAATCCCAATTCATACACACACCACTTGAGGCTGCACAAATATACACCAGTGGGCTCACATGGGCTCTGTCTCTGTCTCTCTTGTACATTGGAGTTCAGAAGAGAATATAGGCTGCTAAGCACAGGCTATGTTTAAACTGGTGGGGTAAGGCAGCCATTCTCCATCAGCCTGAGCATAAAGGAAATATTCCAGGACACTTGTTAGCAGGACACACTGACTTTCCAGAAGGACACTTGTTAGCAGGACACACTGACTCACTCACTCTGTTGGCAGATGAGTGGCTTCCAAGCCAATAGGAGAAATCCAAACTATCTAACCTGAAATTTGATCCAAGGTGCCTGATTATAATCAGATACCACTGGTTACACAGTTCTGAAAGTTTAGCCAAGGAAAATAAACGTTTCAATGACAGGGAAACCATAAACAAAAAAAAAGTGTATGCTTACGCACAGTTGTGAACATTTTATTCCTAAGAGAAAGAAAAGGGCTGTCTTTAAAGCAGACCATCAAAAAATGTTTTTTACCCTAAACTGATCATCCTGCAGAAATGCAGTTTGTTCTTGTTGAGATGGCCTACAGATACTTCCACCCCCTGAGCATCATGAGGAGATCAAGGTTGCTAGCCTGAGCCCACCACAGGCTGGCACATAGGAGGAGCTAAGCAACAGGCTGATTTAAATCGTGGTTTTTTTTTTTTCATACTTCCCAGCTTTATAAATACTTCATGTTAAAACTGAGTCAAAACCCTGTCTCGAAAAAAAAAAAAAAAAAAAAAAAAAAAAAAAAAAAAAAAAAAAAAAAAAAACTGAGTCAAAAAGAAATGCAACTATATCCTCACAAACAACTGCTGTCAGTCATGGTTCAGAACATCTTTATTCCTATAGGCCCAAATGCCCATTTCCGGGAGGGTTAATATGAATGGAAAATGTGGACCACCCAACAATGGACAGTGAGAAGTTGATGTTAATCTCATACTACATAGCAAGTATGAGCCCAACCTAGGCTATATGAAACCTGTCTCAAAACAAATGAAAACAGTAAAAATGGAACACTGACACATGATAAGAAATAGATTATCTACAAAAGTTAAAAAGGTCATACAACCACTACTATGTGATTCATTTACTTAGGTTTCTAAAAAAGGCAAACTGTGGAAGACACATACAGATTGGTGTTCCCTTGGGTCAGGGGTGATTGAACTGACAGAAGGAAAAGTTTTAGGGTTAGAAATACTCCATAGTCAGCTGGGCAGTGGTGGTACATTCCTTTAATCACAGCACATGGGAAGCAAAGGCAGGCGGATCTGTGTGAGTTTGAGGCCAGCCTGGTCTACTGTGGTGGTCTGAATATGCTTGGCCCATGGGAACTAGTAGGAGATATACCTTTATTGGAAGATGTGTGTCACCGTGTAAGTGAGCTTTGAGGGCTCCCAGTGCTCAAGCTCCACCTAGTGCACCTACTGCAGAAGATTCAGTCTCCATTGGCCTGCCTTCTGACCAAGATGTAGAACTCTTGGTTCTTCCAGTACCACATCTGCTGGACACTGCCATACCGCCTGCCAAGATGGTACTGGACTGAACCTCTGAAACTGTAAACCAGTCACAATTAAATGTTTCACTTTATAAGAGGTGGCTTGGTCATGTCCCTTCACAGCAATGAAACCATAACCAAGACAAAGCTACTTTCATGACAGCCAGGGCTACACAAAGAAATCCAGTCTTGAACTGACCCTACCTCCAAAAAAAGAAAACAACAGCTCTGTTTTACATATATTTATTGTGTGTGGCTATATATGCCTGTGCATGGAGGTCAGAGGACAGCTTGGTTCTCTGATTTTACCACATGGGCCCTGAGACAGACCACTGGTCCTCAGTCTTAGTAGCAAATGTCCTAACCTGACCACCTCACATTAAAAACCTTCCCCTGATGAAATATTATTTTATTATGGGAGACAGAGTTTTATAATGTAGTTCAGTCTGCTCTAGAACATGCTGTACATACAGCCTTAAAGGTTGACTTTAAATTTGTAACCCTCCTGCTTTAGACTCTGGAGTGCTAGGATTATAGCCATGTGTTATCACACCTGGCTAAACATTTATCATTTTATTATTTTAATTTTTAAGATGTATTTATTTTATGTACCTTGTAGCTGTCTTCAGACAAACCGGAAGAGGGCCTAGGATCTATCCCATTACAGATGGTCACGAGCCACCATGTGGTTGCTGGGAATTGAACTCAGGGCCTCTGGAAGAGCAGTCAGTGCTCTTAACCACTGAGTCATCACTCTAGCCCAACATTTATTATTTTAAATGTACAAAGCTAAGTGTGGAGGCTTATGCCTATAAACTCAGTACTGTGGAGGTAGAAGCATGAGGATTACTTTGAATTCTAGTCAGCCTAGACTACAAAGTGATATCCTATCTCAAAACACCAAAATAAATTAAGTCCAAACTCCAGCTGGGAGGTGGTAGAATTCTAACCCTAGAATTTAGGAGGCAGTGGCAGATAGATCTCTTGACTTTGAGGCCAGCCTGGTTTACACAGTGAGTTCCAGGACATTCTAGACTACACAGAGAATCCTTGTCTGGAAAAACAAAACAACAACAACAAACTAGCCAGAGCTTCACTGAAAAACTCTGTCAAAACAACAAACCAAAATAAAAAAATAAATAGATAAAGAAATAAAGAAAGTCCGTACTCCAATGAAAGGCTCCCCAAGAAAAGAATCCTATCGGATTTTTACAGAAACCACTGTGCTGAATGGAGCAAAGGAACAAAAGTATTCAACGGTAAAAAAAATACTAAAAACTGAGGCTTTCGTATGAGCTTATTTTAGATCAGAGCACTGGATATCCCTAGTCTGTTCTTTACAAAGAACTGTAAGATAAAGACTATAAAAGTTCTGCAGTGAGGTAGAAGGGAGGTGGAGTGCAGGGCAGGCTGGGAAAGGAATGGCCAAGAGGGACCTTAAGCAGCACGCACAGGAAAAACAGCTACTGTGAGCAAGCTTTTGCTTGCACCACTTGTGAGATGTCCACTAGCATAATTAGTCTTATGTGTCAACTTAGTGCTAGTAACCAGTTATTTTAATTTTAAGAGAGAGGGGGGACAATATTATGTATTATAGAGCCTTTGAACTTAACATATAGCCAAAAATGACCTTGAACTGCTGATGCTCCTGCCTCTACCTTCTGAATGAATTATTACAGGCATTCACCACTATATCTGGTTTGAGGTGCTAGGGATCAAACCCACACCTTCATACAAGCCAGGCAATTGCTCTACCAACTAAGCTGCATCCCTAGTCCAGTACCTAGTTACTTAATCAAATACTGACTCCAGTAGGAGTACTCTGCTAATATCTATAATTAACTTACTTAAAATAGGAGACCTTACATTCATACTGTGGGTTACCTTATCCAATTAGTCAACTAAAGTAAGACCAAAACCTGAGCCAGGACTCACAGTGTAGACCTGTGATATCAGCTACTCAAAAGATTAAGGCAGGAGGACCACAAGTTCAAGACCATCTTGGGCTACAGAGTCATAAACAAAACAAACAAAACTCACCCTGGGACTAGAGATATGGCTCAGTGGTTAAAAGCACTACTAAGTAAGTAATACTACTCTTCCAGAGGACCCAAGTTCAAGTCCCAATACCCCCCATGGCAGTTTACAACCCTCTGTAACTCTAGTCTTAGGAGATCTGATACCGTCTTCTGTTCTCCACAAGCCAAGAGTAACACATGCAGGGAAAACACCCATACACATGAAATAAGTAAATTAAAATTCTTTTTTGTTGTTTTTGTTTTTTCTTTTTTTGTTTTTTGTTTTTTCTTTTTGGGGGGGGGTTGGGGGGGTTGGAAACAGGGTTTCTCTGTGTAGCCCTGGCTGTCCTGGAACTCACTCTGCAGACCAGGCCAGCCTTGAACTCAGAAATCCGCCTGCCTCTGCCTCCCAGGTGCTAGGATTAGAGGCGTGCACCACCACACCTGGCTGGCACACACCTTTAATCTTAGCACTCAGGCAGAGGCAGGCAGACCTCTGTGAGTTCGAGGCCAACCTGGTCCAGGACGGCCTAAGGCTATACAGAGAAACCCTGTCTCAAAAAAAAAAAAGAAAGAAAGAAAGAAAGAAAGAAAGAAAGAAAGAAAGAAAGAAAGAAAGAAAGAAAGAAAGAAAGAAAGAAAGAAAGAAAGAAAGAAAGAAAGAAAACAAAAACAAAACAACAACAACAAAAATGTACCCTAAAAAGAGCTAGGAATACAGCCCAGGTATTTGCCTGGATGCAAGCCCCAGTATTAAGGTAGGGAGGAAACCAAGGAAGGGGAGGCAAAAGAAAGGGGAAAGAAAGGAGAAGAGGGACAGAGAAAGGGCCGTATGTGGGAAACATGCCTGCAAGGCCAACACTCTTGAGGCTCAGGTGGGAAAATGAGTAGCATAGGCTACTAGGGAAGAACCAGTCTCAAAAAGAAAGACAGAGAGACTGAGAATGAGAAAAAGAGAAAGGAGAGAGAAAACAGGGGAAGGGGGAAAAAAAAAAACCAAAACCAAACCCAAGGTTCTCCAAGAAACAATTCTGCCTCCAACCTGGTGTGTGGGATCCTGCCTCCAGCCCACAGGCTTACTCTATGGAGCTGTAACTCAACAGCCCCCACAGTTCTGTGGGCAAACTCCTGAATAAGGATCTCTAACTGTCCATACACACGTCTTGTTCTGTTTCTCTGGCAAACTCACATCACTACACCATCTCTTAAACACAAAGGTACAAAGCATAGTATCTTTTCCTGGCATGACAGAGAGATGTGCTCAGGAAAAGTAGAAGGCAGACAGACACTAGGTTACAAGTTTTCAAACACAAAACTCAACTCTGTACCCAAGGATAAGCAGTAGCTATTGCCCTACTATGCTTCAAACCTTTCTTCCAGCTTTTCTGGAATAGCCTACGACATGGCCTTCCTTATCCATCACCTCAATTCCTCGATGGTTTTCAAAACTGCGGGATGCAAAAACATTCATTCCACTGACTTGGGCTGTAGATAAAAAGAGCAAGAAGGAGAAGTTTGAGTTAAAGACAGCAAGGGAACGTGTGATGGTGCAACAGCTGCCCTTCTCCTGACCCTCAGATATTTACCTGCTATGGGCAGGAGACCACCCAAGCTTTTTCCTGGGGCTGTAGAGGTAGGATCAGAGCCTTTCCCCACTTGGTCTCTGACCCTGACTGCAGCCTGGTAGTAGGTCCCAGAATGAGGTCCATTTTGTCTCCCTGGCTCATCTGCTTAAGAATCCCCAGGATCCTTGAAATGACTTACTTAACACTGTTCCACATGGATTGACCATATGTCTGGAACATCTCTTGCTCACCTTCAACAACAATCTGCCAATTCTTCAAACTTCTTTGATCCCCAAGCTTAAACGTGGAACAATAAACAGTAAACCTGTAGGCTGGGGAGCTCAAACTGCTCAGCAAATCTAGGTAACTCTCTGGAGTCTCTCATTCCCCTTTAGTTGGGATCCCTATACTGCCACTGGCTTACTGTGCAAGCCTGAGCAAGTTTTTAAAGCTCCCTGCACTTCAAGACTCCTCACTTGTAAAAGGGAGTATCTCCTACCCAAAGGTTGTCAGAAGTATGTGAAATAATGAACAGGAAATGTTTGTATAAGACAATCTTTAAAATGTAATTTGAGGGCTGGAGAGATGGCTCAGCGGTTAAGAGCACTGACTGCTCTTCCAAAGGTCCTAAGTTCAAATCCCAGCAACCACATGGTGGCTCACAACCACCCGTAATGAGATCTGATGCCCTCTTCTGGTGTGACTGAAGACAGCAACAGTGTACTTATATCTATAATAATAAATAAGTGTTTTTTAAAATAAATAAATAAATAAAATGTAATTTGAGTGGATTGGGAATTAGCTCAGCAATAGAGTGCTTGCCTCATATATACAAGGGCTTGGGTTGGATCCTCAGCACTGCGAATGAAAATAACAATAAAAGTAATTTGTGGTTCCAAGTTTGTGTTCATTTTTTTAACAATGAAAAGTGTATCCATAGTGTTGTATCCAAGAGCTGGCTCAGCAGAGAAGAGGATACTGTTCTCACAGAGGACCCAAGTTTGACTCCCAGCATTCATGGTAGATGGCTCATAACTGTTTGTAATTCAGTGCCCTTTTTCTGACCTTCATAGGAACCTGCGCTCACATGCAATATCTACACATGGACACAAATTAAAAACACATAAAAATTAAAATATAAATTTAAAAAAGTATATCTACAGAGAAAATATCTCTTTCAAACAAAAGATTCAATTTAGGCCAGGGAAACCCAGCAGGCTATGATTGTACTGTTACAGGTCACTACATGGCCAATTTACCCCGGGTCTCTAGGATAAAGTGACCAAAACGACCAGACCAGCTACAGGCTCCAGCCCTTTGTGCTTACCAAGAAAGACGATTGGCAAGGTTCTTTTAAGCCAAAAGTTATTCAGGGGATACTTCATTTGAAAGAGATGAGGAATTAACTGGAAAATAAGAAGGAAAAATCATTGCACCTGACCAAAAAATCAGCTGAACCAACACAGCAGCAGAGCTAACACAATCTGGTTCCCAATGCAGGTAGGATTGCAGTCAGCACACTTACACATTTTGTCTTATTACAACCCTGAGGTAGTTTTCTCGGCGTATTTCAGGAGTAGATGGGACAAAGAGATTATGTAACCTCTTTGATTATAGTCTCAGAGCTAGGATAAAGCCAGACTGGGAAAATGGGCTTGTTTGCGCCTAAAGTCTTATTTATGGATCTTTCTGAGCAGCCTAGACTGACCTTTAACTCATAATCCTACTACCTCGGGCTCCCGAGTGTTGGGATCACAGGCTTATGCACTATGCCTGACCTGAGGGTCTATAATTGTTTTCTCTTTCAATTTTCTGGGACAAAGTCTCAGAATGATGTATTTGCATCATTATATACTTTATATATTATATACATTATAACTTAGCTATTTCTTGCCCTAGCTCTTAAATAAACTCTAAATTAGATATAATAGCCACTGTAATATAAAAGCTACAGAAATATTATTATGCTGTTTTGCTGAGGGGATGATAAGAAAAAGCATTCAGGCTAAGATTAAAAATTCAGGTGACAGCAGATGCTGGCGAGGTTGTGGAGAAATAGGAACACTCCTCCATTGCTGGTGGGATTGCAAGCTTGTACAACC
>NC_034590.1:171871345-171894542 GCF_900095145.1 Mus pahari
TATAGGGAACTTTCGGGATAGCATTTGAAATGTAAATAAAGAAAATATCTAATAAAAAATGAGAAAAAAAGAAAAAGAAAAAGCATTCATAAATGTTTGGTTAGTACCCTGGATGCAAAAACCCACCATACATGTCTAGAAACTTAGACTAGCTAGCAGGTGTGATGACTCTGAGGATACAGGAATACACTGACTCATATTTTCTATTCATACATTCTAAATTTACACATTGGAACAGAAACAAAATTTGTAACTAGAATCAGTTTCTTTCTTCTTCCCTTCCTTCCTTTCTCTTTTGTTTTTGTTTTGAGAAATAAAAATGATTTCTCATGTATCCTAGAATGTCAACTGGGGAACTGTCCAAATCAAATTGGTCTGTGGCCATATCTATAAGGGACTGTCTTAATTAGTGTTTCATGTGCGAGGCACAGTCCACTGTGCCATCCCTATCCCTAGGCAGGTGGGCCTGGGCTCTATAGGAAAACCAGGGAAGCATGAGCCAGGGAACAAGCCAAGTAGCAAGCAGTATCTTCCATGGTTCCTGCTGACCTTCATAGCTGCGAGTGAGTTCCTGGGTCAGAAGTAAAGCTGTGGGGAATAGCAAGGATTTCTGCCTTCAGGTTCCTGTTTGGAGTTCCTGCCCTGACTTCCTTCAGTGATAGACTGTGACCTGGAAATGTAAGATGAAATAAACTCTTTTCTCCTCTAAGTTACTTTTAGTCAGAGCAACAGAGATGAACTGGAACAATAGGTACAAAAACACCTACTCCAAAGAAAGTTGAAGACACAAACACCCCTGCTCCCAACAATGTTCTCTCTACTGGTCCATGACTCTAAGGAAAAATCAAAGAACATACATAGTAAGCAGTTATTATGGTTTTGCTTTGCAAGGATAATTTTTTAAAAACCCAAATCCTATCTTCCTAGGATTATTAAATGCTTACATAACTGTCATTTCCATTGGTGATGTTAAAGGCTGTGGTGTATCCGTACAAGCAACCCTACAGAAAGAGAAATCACTGGATCACTTTCTGGTTTCAAGCATAAAAGAACCCCCAAATCACGAAATTCAAAGTACTACTACCTGAGTTAAAATGATGGACTTTATTCCAGTGTCTGGCATCATCAACAGAAGTACCTTTGAAGAAGAAAATAGAATATGCTTATACATCTCTGATGTGGAGGCAGAACCTTTAGAAACAAAAGCAGATCCCAGTAATACAGGACTGTGGTCTTGAATATAAATGGCCCTCATAAACGTTTATCATAGGGAGTGGCATAATTGGAAGTTTGGTCTTGGAGGAAGTGTATCACTGAGGAGTGGGTTTTTAGGTTTCAGAGGCTCAAGCCAGGCACAGGAGCCCACTATCTCTTCCTGCTGCCTGCAGGTCCAGGCCCAGAACTTTCAGCTACCTCTCCAGCACCATGTCTGCTTGCATCTCACCATGATGATAATGGACTAAATCTCTGAACTTGTAAGCCAGCACCAATGAAATGTTTTCCTAAATAAGAGCTGCCATGTCCTGGCAACTATTCACAGCAAATAAAACCCTAAGACACAGGATCAAGGCCCCTAGGGCTGGCACAGTAGGAAGTGGACACATAGCTGGCAGCCAGGGGACAACTCCATGTTGGTGTGCACCTAGCTACCCCTGAACCAGTGGTATCTGAGAGTTACACCAATGCGATCTCCAAGGCCTACTGGATAGCAGTGCCACCAAAAAACTTACCTTTGCCAGGGAAAGGTAAATATAAGATAAGGGTAGAGGAAGCACAGCCAGCATGTGATGGCCTCACTGTGTATGCGTGTGTGTGTGTGTGTGTGTGTGTGTGTCCCAGTTTCTAGTGAGGAGATGCTTGGCGGTGGACTGGGGTGAGAAAGGTACTATAGTTTCATCAGAAATATCTTCCAGAGACACATTAGCTGAATATGAATGGGTTAAAGGCTTGGTCTCCAGCTTGGGGTGACACTGGAAGTTGTTATCTATAAAGGGATGTCTTCAGTTCACTGGGGACATGCTCTTGGAAGGGACTGTGGAACCCTAGTCGCTATTTCTTTTGTCTACTGGGTGCCATAAAGTAACTGGCCTTGCACCCCATTCCCCAATGTACTCCTACTATTCTGTGCTGATTTGCAGGACTCAAAAGCAAAGGGGCCAAATGAACGTGGAATGATGCCTTCAAACTAGGAGCCCAAATAAACTTTCTGGTTTTTTTTTTCTCTGCATTTATTTATTGTGAGTATCAGAAAGATCAGAAGACATCTTGCAGGAGTCAGCTTTCTCATTCCATTAAGTGGGTCTTGGGGACAAAAACAGGGTTGAGGGACTTAGCCTGGCTGAGCCATCTCATTGGCTCTAATGTTCCTTTTCTTAAAGAATTAGTTTATTTTTAATTATATGTATGTAGTTACATATAATTAATGTGGTACCATGTGTACATGAGTGAAGGTACCCACAGAGGCCAGAGGCTGGCTTCAGATACCCATGGGACTAGAATTACATACAGTTGTGAACCGCCCAAGCCAGAAGAGCTTTTATCTACTGAGCATTCTCTCCAGCTCTAACACTCCTGTGTGGGTGTATGAAATTTTTTTTTTAAAGTCCCTTAAGTTACACCTCTTTTTTTTTTTTTTTTTTTTTTTTAAGATTTATTTATTTACTATATGTAAGTACACTGTAGCTGTCTTCAGACACTCCAGAAGAGGGAGTCAGATCTTGTTAAGGATGATTGTGAGCCACCATGTGGTTGCTGGGATTTGAACTCTGCACCTTTGGAAGAGCAGTCAGGTGCTCTTACCCGCTGAGCCATCTCAACAGCCTGAAATTTTGTTTTTATACACTGATTATCTCACGTATTTGTTAAAGTAGCAGAAAGCTGATTAACACAGAAAGTAATGGACACTTCCATTAAGGTTGTGGCCAGAAGTATTTCCCAATTCACTGACCTACAGTGCCATATGTATGGTAGATGTTCAAAGAAAGGATGACTCTGTGACATGGGCTTTTGAGAAGTCCAAAGCCTTACTGAGCTAAGTGGAATAGGGATGTGGATATTAAAAAAAAGTTAGACAAAAGTCACAGGAGGACCTATAATTATCTATTAGAGTTCCAGAGCAGGAGGGATACACATGCAGTCAGGAACTCACCATGGGTGCTGTCACAGGCAGGAAAGCTATAGGAAAAAGCAGTGTGTTAATGATCATGGCTACCTAGGCAGACAAGTCTTGAAGGGGTAACATCCCTTGAGAACTTTCTGCAGCCCCCTAAGGACTCAAACGTTGGGGGACATTGTCTTTTTCTTAATAAAAATAACATCTATAGGGATAGGGAAATGGCTCATTCAAGTAAAGTGCTTGTGCCATAAACATGAAGAACTGGGTTCAGATCTTCAGTGCCCACATAAAAAGCCAGATATAGTCTATACAGGCAGAGAAAGATGGATCTCTGGAGCTTACTGGTCTATTAGCTTAGCCAAATCTAAAAGCTCCTGATTTAGTGAGAAGCCCTATATCAACTTTTTTAAAATGGTAAAGAATAATAAAGGAAGACATCAGGTATCACCCTCTGGCTTCCGTACACACACACACACACACACACACACACACACACACACACACACAAACACAGAGCTGAGTGCATATTGCAGAAAATTTAAGACCAGAGCATAGAAAGACCTACCCATAAAGACACCTGCCAGCTTTTCCAGACCTCTACCTGATGGTAAATGGTAAAGACTCTTGTTCATCTTTCTAGATTTAAAAAAAATTTTTTTTTGAGACAGGGTCTCATGTAGTCTAGCAGACTTCAAACTCCCTATGTAGTTGAGAATGGGTGTAAGCTCCTAATCTTTCTGTGTCCCCTCCCAAATGCTAAGATTACAGAATTGTACCATGATATGCCAATTTATGTAATGTGGCACTAGGAATCAAACCCAAGGCTTTGTGCATGTTAGGGAGGCACTCTATCAACTGAAATACATCCCAGTTCATGTGTGTGTGTGTGTGTGTGTGTGTGTGTGTGTGTGTGTGTGTGTGTGTATGTGTGTGTGTGTGTGTGTGCATGTAAGTGGGTGGGTACATGTGAATGTATATGAATGTACATGTGGATGTTAGAAGACAAATTCAGTGTTTTCTTCAATAACTCTCGACCTTTTTTGTTTAAGATAAGGTTGCACTATATAGCCCTGGCTGGTCTGGAACTTGCTATGAAGATTAAGCTGGTCTTGATTTCACAGAGATCTTAGATCTATCTTAGCTCCCTAAGTTTTGGGATTAAAAGTGTGTGCCACTATTCCTAGTTCTACCTTATTTCTGAATCTGGAGCTCACCAGTTCTGAGTCCCAGGGATCCTCCAGTCTCCACCTTCCAAGTGCTGGGGTTACATGCCTAGCTTTCTACAAGGGTGCTGGAAATCTGAACTCTGATACTCATAATTACACACAAAAGGTACTTGACTACACCACTTCCCAGCCCCTCTCAAGTATTCTTTTAAAGCTATGGCTTCCAGAATTTCCATCATCAATCCCTGTAAAGGAAAATAAAGTAGACAGTTTTCTACTATATGCCACACCTTCTCCACCTACTCCTGAACAAGAGAACCGGCTCACCTGCAGGTCGAAAAAGATAGGGGATCAACTTGCTGCTGTCAGGGTGCACAGTTGACTTCAAAGGGACAGAAGAAGCGGTTAGCTGGATGATGGATTTTATTATTTAGAAAACCAATAAGTATAAAGGAGCCGAAACTTACAAGACTCTTATTCCATGCGTCTTTAATCTAAAGAGAGATAACAAGATGCATCATGTTTTAAAGGTGGTTCAACAGCAAACAGAATCTCTTGGCCAGTCTTAATTCCTGATGTCACATTTATACTACCACTCAGATAGGTAGGCTAGTATAAAGAGACTAGTAAGTCAAAACGAATGTACCAGATGAATCAAATAAGTAAAAATTAAGCTAACAAGCCAAGGGATGAGCTTTATGAAGAAACTGCCAAGAACATTAGGAAGTCCCAGCACCATGGAGGGGATTGTCATCTAACAGCCCTTCAGTGGGTCTAGAACAGTCCCCTAGTAGAGATGGCATGCAAAGACTTTGCAATGCCATCAGCCCTACCACTTGTTACAGAGCCATCTGTCCATCCAGAGGCTTCAGCAAGTTCTTAGAAAAACAAAATTAGTGTGAGCTTTCCACGGTTTGTTTGGTTTGAATTTCAAGACAGAGTTTCTCTGTGTAGCCCTGGCTGTTCTGGAACTAGCTCTGTAGACCAGGCTTGTCTGGAATTCAGATCTGCCTGCCTTGGCTTGCCAAGAGCTGAGCATAAAGGTGTGTGTCACAACTGCCCAGTTTCCATGTGATGTCTTGATGGGCTAATGTTTATGAATTTGAGAAACCCTTTATGCAGCAAGATAGATTAAAAAATACTTGGTCTGAGCTCACTGGCAGGAATACAACCCCATAGCAGGAACAGCAGGGCCACCTCTATGGCGGGGGCCATGCAGCTGCAAAAGCATCTCCTGCAGGAGGACCTAATTGAGGGACTGCCTAAAACACAAGGATTGCTAATGCAAATAATGCCAGCCCATCAGGAACTGCTGTTTAGAAGAGATGCTTTCTTGGGACCAATGGGAGCATGGGTGGAGGGTATGAAAGGGGCTTGCAGCAGTGATCACATGACCTTGCTGCAGCATTTCCCACCTGCTCCCGGAGTCTATGTTGTTGACTCTGTGCCAACTCACAGCAACACAACCCTGCATTAGAATACTGCCTACAATGGAATGTGGATTCTGAGTTTGCTATGGGACTTCAGGAACTGACCATATATGAAGAATTAACACTAGTTAGGAGAACACTGCTCTAGCTGGGTTATGAGACAGAATTCTAATGACAATTTTTGTAAAGTGATTCCCCTGGGCAATACATACAATGACAGATTTAGTTACCAAACACTATTTCATTTCACTCTGTGCAAGGTAAAACCATGTTGAACCACACACATCTGTGCACATATAAGCACATGAGACATACCACTTGGTTATCCAGGTAGTGTTTGGGTGCATCTTCAGTGGTAAACAACAACTGTCGTGATTTTTCTATGCTTCCCTGTAAATAGACATCAAGAAATCAGACAACAATCTCAACATAGTCTGTGCTTATTCTCATCTTTAAAACACAGCCATCAGCACACGGCCCTCCAGTTCCACACTTGATTTCAAGATGTGTCCCTGGGTTTCAATATAATAATAATTCTGTGTGTTGTTCAGAATTAGACCTTCTAGCTTCCTAAACAGCTCCAGCAGCCCCCAACGAAGCCTCTATCTCTCTGGTTTCTGGATGTCAACTGCTTTCCTAACCAGAGCCCTGGCAATCTCTAACCTCTCACCCACTTCCATGGCTAGCTGGTTCAGTTTTGTTCCTTACCACTTTTTTTTTTTTAATTTTTAGGAACATACATAAAATACAAAGAGTAATTATACGATAAAACACCTTACCCAGAATTAACAACTGTGAACTATCTGGTTATATTTGTTTCTGATTTTATTTTATTTTTCCAAAACAAACCATTATAGGCTAAAGAGATGGTTCAGTGGTCAAGAGTACTGACTGGCTGGGCAGTGGTGGCACAAGCCTTTAATCCCAGCATTTGGGAGGCAGAGGTAGGTGGATCTCTGAGTTCGAGGCCAGTCTGGTCTACAGAGTGAGTTCCAGTATAGCCAGGGCTACACAGAAACCCTGTCTGAAAGAGCACCGACTGTTCTTTCTGAGTTCAATCCCAGCAACCACATGGTGGCTCACAACCATCTGTAATGGGATCTGGTGTGTCTGAAGACAGCTACAGTGTACTCATATACATAAAATAAATAAATAAGTCTTTGCAAAAAAAAACAAACAAAAACAAAAAACAAAAAACAAACCATTACTCTATCTCATCCCCTCCTCATTCTATCAGAGATACCAGACTATAATAAGTTTAGGGTGTAATCTTCTAGCCCATAGATACACTTATGTATATATACTTGGATACATATACCCATAAATAAATATAGTATTTTTTATAATTTGCATATGTGATATACTTTGCACCTTGTCTCACAGACATCTGTCTTCTCATTTGTTTACTAAGAGTTTTTGCAGTGCTGGGGATGAACCCAGAGCTTTGATAGGCAGGTAGCTCACCACTGAGCTACATTTTGAGCCTCCTGTTCTCCCATTTAACATCATTCATACTATGCATTTCCACTAAATAAAATATTGATAACCAGTTCACACTTTTAGTGACTAGTCGGAATTCCACTACATAAAATACTGTATTGTATGTTTCCCTATTACTACGCATTTAACTCCTTTTCTGGCTCTTAACACAAATAAATGGGTGAGAGAAATCTAGAGTGTGAATACTGGCATACCCCTTATGCTCTGTCTCTGAAGAGTAATTATGGTGGCAAGGTAACTCCTCTTCATCTCTAGCCACAATGATTCAAATCCTTGTCTTTTACTGGGACAGTCAGCCATGCCCAGAACTAATAATCTTGCCCACCACATATGACTTCTCTGGCTAGTTACTATTTGGCCACCAAGAGACCACTTGACACACAAACCTCATCACTTGGCACTGTAGAAACAGCACCAGTTTATGAGACCCTGCAAATATGCCTGGACCCCCTAGACTAGAAACTGAGGGAGGGTCCACTCCCAAGCCTTGGCCTATACTTACATTTCCTTTTCCTGACCCCTTTTCTTCTAGACACTCCATCCAGAGAGTCTCCTAACTCTTAACCTTGGTTAAGCAAGGGACTAGCTCTGTCATAGTCTTGTTGGATGGGTTTTGTTTGAAACAACTCATTATGTAACCCAAATGGCTCGAATTTACAATCCTCCCTCAGCCTCTATGGCAAGCAACTGACTCCTGGCTGGAAGACTGATCTGGATAAACTTCGAATCAGCGGCGTCCAGCCCAGGTATGGTATCCTCTGCTCAACAGACTTATGTTTAACTTATCATTCTTCCAACCCAAAAACCTCACTCAAAAATTCAAAATATAATAATCTACACACATGTATATATACATATATATATATATATATATGTGTGTGTAGGCTATTATTTCAAATTTCAAAATAAAGCATGAAATTCATCATTTCTTAAAACAAAACCATACTTACAATTGAAATAAACATGTTTACAGGATCTAATAAATCCATCCACTGACAAAATCTTCGAAAAAAGGCCTGAAGATGGTGAGAAAGAGACACACCAGAGAGAAGTTAAAAGAAATAAGACTTAACAAGGTAGTCACAGTTCACTTTGGTGGGAGCATACTTACTAAAGAACTGTAAGTAATCTGACTTTTACAAAATGTATCTCCTCTAACCACTTGGGATAGAGTTTCCTTTCAGAATTAAAACCTAGAATTTGGGATTCATATTTTCTCTTCATATCCCCATATGACCTCCAGGTAATGACTTAGAAACACCTGACTGTTTTCTGGCTTTCTCTGCTACTATAAGGCTTAACTGTAGCAATAAGGCAGGCAGCCCAACAAGGGCTCTGCTAGGGTTACAGCTCAGCTCACATGCGAAGGAGGTGTGTTTTGCTCCAACAAGCTGCCCGTTTTCGAAACAGCTCCAGCCTTAAGTTCTGGATCTCCACGAACAGGGGTGGGCTAAGCTTAGTTTGAGGTCAAGGCCTCTAATAGAGTATTTAGAGCCTTGAGGCTCCATGAGGATATGCAAGAAATGAAACCGGGCCAGACTGCCTGCACAGGTTACACACTGAACTTCAAAGTCTTTGTACAAAAAAAAAAAAGTAGAATAGTAGAATCTATTTCTTATTACATGTTGAAATGTTATTTGGCATTGCTTGGACTAATTATGTCATTAAGATTGATAGTTGTGCTGGGCAGTGGTGGTGCACGCCCTTAATCCCAGCACTTGGGAGGCAGACGCATGTGAATCTCTGAGTTCGAGGCCAGCCTGGTCTACAGAGTGAGTTCCAGGACAGCCAGGGCTACACAGAGAAACAACATCTCGAAAAAAAAAAAAGATTGACAATTGTTTCTTTTAAAAGTTTTTAATATGATTACTACCCAATAGTGACTTCCCAGCCTCTGACCTGCTTAAAGCAGGGTATATGTGAGGTTTTAATCTGAATGGCTGATTCAAGCAAACCTAGGAACTCTGGCAAGGGCAGTCTCACCGAGGACTAGAACTCCTTAGTGAGGCCCTACATTGGATGAGAGTGACTTGTGCCCTTCTCCAACCCAGCCTAGGACCTAAGTAAGAGATGCAAGAGCGTGGACCACTGAAGAACTTGGGTTTGTTTTCCCTCAGCACTACAGGAACCTGAAGTGAGTTACTCGGTCCAAGACCATCTCTTAGAGGAAAGTCATGATGACGCAGGGCAGCCTGTCAAGATCATGCTGGCCAGGACAGCCTCCCGCCCTTAACACCCGGCCCCGGAGTACTTGGCGTTCGGAAATCCAGAACTGCAGGTTGGGTTCCATTTGGACAGCGTCGCCACTACGCCCTTGGCAACGCCGGCAATCGCCTTCTCCTCTTCCCAGAACAAATCCGAGGGTGATGCAGGCCCGGTTTGCTTTGCAACGCAAGGGGAGGAGCTTACCAGCGTGTCCCGCCCCGAACCCGAACGCTCCCCTGCTATAGGCCAAGTCCTTCGACTTCCTTTCCTTTAGAAGAATCCGAAGGTTCCGGGTACAGAAGCGTTCACTCCCACTTCCAGTATCCACTTTTGGCAGTGACCCTGTAAGAAAGATAGTGTAACTGATGCAAAAGCCTCTCTACCATCACGCCTGCGCTTATCAGGCGCAATTACCCCTGAAACCTGTTGTATACAAAGTCAAGTGTACACAAGTTGGGTCAAGCCAGAGCCAGCTACATAATTTTTGTGGTGCAGTGAAAAATAAAATTATCATGCCATTTATTAAAAAGTCTTGAGAGTTCCAAAAGTATATATTATTGAAGCAAGTGTGAAAAAGTTGGATCTGGGTAGAGTGTGCCAAACCCACAGCCAGACCGGTTAGGTTTTAACTGGTTTCTTTCTAGCATTGGGTCTGTGATGAAAACTGAAAGGAGTGCAGAAACTGGTTTTGTTGATGAAAATTTCAGTAGTGTGGAGAGACTAGAAAGTTGTGGCCTAGAGGTGAATTACCTTGACTAAGTTCTGGCCCTCCAGAGCAGCCATTCCTTGTCCACCTCTGTGTCAGAACTAACTTCTCATGACAACAGATAAAACCTTTTAGAATTTGATGATTTGGCAGGCAACTAGCTTCTACCAAATCAAAAGTTAAGGATGGCATCAAATAGCATCTTGACCTTATGTGAAAGCTTCCTGCATAGTGATGTACTTCTGCCTCTCTGATGTACCCACCAATGTATTTTAAAGCTTTCCTTGATTTATGACTTTCTCTTTTCTGCAAAGCTATAACAAACTTTGTGAAATGGCTTCACATGAGAACGTGAATGGGAACGTGAGATTTGGAGTAACCTAAACCTGTGTTCCCAGGCTATGATGACTTAAAATAGCTCCAGAATAAACTCTTATTTTCTTTAAGAGGTTTTTTTGTTTGTTTTGTTTTTTTGTATCAACAGGTCAAATCCACTTTGGTTAAAAGCCAAATCAACTAGAGTCAAATAGGCCTTTCCTGCCTTCTTGAATTCTATCTCTCCAGTCTCAGGATAGAGTATGCATGGTGTTCCGCAGGACTCCAGAGTGCAGAACTGGAGCCCCTGCACAACACTTATAGTTAAGTGATTCTGGTCATGTCAGTATCTCCAGGTCTATTTTCTCACCTGGTAAAAGGGATAGTTATTGTGCTAATCTTAGGGGCTTGCTTAGATTGAAGGGAATGGCTGAGCCAGGCTGAACCCATTGGAGGTGGCCAGTAGTAGCCATGACCACCACCTAGAGGTTATCAATCCTTGCCTTTCTCACCCAGGAATTCCTATCTGCTAGTTTATATGGCTCTTCTCTTCAGTCACTTAGTTGACCTGGCTCACTTTGCTATAGCCTTTAGCAGTTCTCTCCACAGATGGGTAAAAGGACCCCTCCTTAGTATTCGTATTATGCCAAGATATGCACTTGTGGTAGCATTATGGTCTTTAGCACACTGCATTGTCTGATTGGCTCTACCCTTCAGTGAGTCACCAATCCAGTCCATCTGGCTCTCTGTGCTTTACCACTTTGCAAGTCCCACAGTCAAAAGAACCAGAATGATCTTTAGGGTAAGTTACTGTCACTTTTTTCTTATTGAGGGAATATAGAAGGTAGTTGAGGCAAGGTCTCATCTCATACTGTAGCCCAGGCTGAGTTTGATCTTCCTGGATACGTACATGCATGAGCCACAATCTCCTCCACAGATATTCCCCATCACATTTAGAATCTACTCCTTAGCTTGCCTGAGGGACTTTAGGTCCCTAACTGCCATTTTCCTTAATGCTCTAGTGGCATGACCTCCTTCGTGTTCCCTGCCTAGAAGCACCTTCCATCCTTCGACGGCTTGAATGAGAATAGATCCCATATGCTCATATATTTGAATGCTTGGTCCTAAGTTGGTGGAACTGTTTGGAAGGATCAGGAGGTGTGGCCTTGTCAGAGGCCCCAGGGATGGGATTGGACACACACCATTCATTCCCACTTGAGTGTCTTATCTCATGCCTGTAGATCAGATATAAGCTCTCAGCTCTGTTCCAGTGACATTCCTGCCAGCTACCATGCAGGTCATGAACTAATCTGGAACCATGAGCCTCAACTTAAATTCTTTCTTCTAGCCTTGGGTGCTGGTGATATACAATAGATAGAATTACCCTCATTTTACATACGCAAAAAAAATTTTCCCTCAGGACTTTCCTGAAAAACCTGCTCAGAACTGCTCAGAATACTGCTCCAACCCCGCAAGTACCTGATTTCTGTTTATTGGCCTTTCTTTTAGAATCAAGTGCATAAAGACAAAGGTTCATTTTTCTTCACTCCAATGCCTCCAAAGGCCAACCTGGCATATATTTTTCATTGCAGGAGCTACCAAAATAATGAATGAAAGTAGGTATCAGTCTTGCCTACTAAGTTTCAGTTTCTTGAGAGTGTAGCCAGCCCTGTGTCAAATGCCCAATAAACAAATATTTGTTGAGCTAAGTCATCAAAGGAGGAGCGGTGGCCTAGAATAAACTGACTCGACAGTCAAAAACGCAAATATTTATTTATTTTTATTCTATACATCCAGCTCTTGAAGAAAACGACTTATGGTGTTTTAGAAACAAAACCACTGGCTTAGACATAGTCCTTCATGATTATACCTCATCAATACCTCAGAACACACAAGGACACTGTGAGTTAATGACTACAATTAAAGAGGGGGGGGGAATTCAACATAATTCACAAAAATTCAAAAGGAAATTTTAGGACCTTGATCAGAAGAAGCTTCCATTAAGTGCTGGTGCTATGTGCTACTTCATTTCACTAAGTACTGGTGCTATGTGCTACTTCATTTCACTAAGTACTGGTGCTATGTGCTACTTCACTGTAGACTAAGGTTCAGGCCAGGCTAAGGGAAAGAATGCTTACCCTCTAAAGACATGATTCAAGAAATGGGGACTAAGCTAGGGGAGAACTGGTTAGCCATCAAGAAGTCCCTCCTAAGGGCAGCTATGGAGGCAGCTAGCCACTTTTAGAGAGCCTGAACCTGTCTTAAAATTATGAAGCCTGTGGAGCAGTACTTATAAACACAAACATAATGAGGTTTTGCCATTCTATAAATAATCTTCAAGGCATCGGAAAGATTCCATCTGGGGCTCTTTTTTGGCCTGAAAAGCTTCGGGTAAACTGCAGACATAGGATGGCCTACTGATGGACCTTCTCAAAGTACTCTTTGGAAGCTGTTGGACTTGGCTTGATCTGAAAATTAATAAATAAATAAATAAATAAATAAATCTTTTAGGAGGAACTTCATAATAGTAAAGATCCCAATTTTTGGTTGTTGTTTTTTTTTTTTTAAATTTTATTTTTATTTTTAATTTTTTTTTTAAGACAGGGTTTCTTTGTGTAATAGCCCTGGCTGTCCTGGAACTTTGTAGACCAGGCTAGACTCAAACTCAAAAATGGTTCACTGCCTCTTCATCTAGATAAAAGGTGTGTGCTACTACATCTGGCCCAAGCTCTCAGTCTTAAACTAAAATTTCTTCACTTTTGAAGATTAGCCTATTTTGTTCAAAACATATAGATAAAAATTAACTACCAGCCTCAGTAGAAACTGTCCATCTAAGTGTAACCAACCCACATTCAGTCAGCACCTCTTGTGCCTCCCTTGATAGACCTGGAGTTGGGGCGTGGTGCTCTGAGGAAAACAACATACCGTAGGGGACTCTGGTGTCCAGTTGGCTGGGCAGACTTCTCCATGGGTCTCCACAAACTGGAACGCCTTTACCAAACGGAGTGTTTCTTCCACACTGCGGCCCACCGGAAGGTCATTGACACTCAGGTGCTTGACGACACCGTTAGGGTCAATAATGAAGAGACCTCTGCACAGAATTTACCCTCATTAACAGGACTAGCGCCAACAACTCATTTCTTTCCTTTTATGTCTTTATTCTCCTATTAGTAAATTCATCAAGTTGTCAAAGGCTTTATAATGGGGAGTTTTAGGGACTGAAGAGACTACCTAGCAACTAATAGTTTGTACTGTGTCTACCCAGAGGACCTGAGTTCAGTTCATAGAACCCATTGGAAGGGAACCCACACAACTGCCTGTAACTCCTGCTCCAGGGGATCTGACATCCTTTTATAGCCTCCAAGGGCAAGTACTCGAATGTACATACTTTTACAGAGTCACACACACATAATTAAAAATAAATCTTAGAAAAAGAAAACCCAACCTGAAATTAACATTATAAAAAAGTTTATCACCTTTTAGTAATGACAGATGCTCTGATAATACAAGGCCACCATGGAAAGCATACATTATGGGAACATTGCAAAGCTGTATCCCTAATGTGATACATGATACCTAAAAAGAATGAACTAGAGACAATAAAGACTTTTACACAGTGATCTAGTGTACATTCTTTGGACTTCTATATCAGACTCTGGTAATGTGATCACACATATGTAAAAGGGAGAGATTGAAGCTGCATCTAATAAATATTTAGAACTTCCTAAGATTTTATTTATGTGTGTTTGTTGTGTATACATGTATGCAAATACCCATAGAGTACAGAAGAAGGTGCTAGATCCTCTGGAGCTGGAGTTACAGGTGGCTGTAAAGTCAAACTCTAATCCTCTGTAACCCCAGTGAGCACTCACAACCCCTGAAATCATCTTTATAGCACCTCACAATCCCTTTTGGTTTTTCCTTTGAGACAGGGTCTTTTTACACAGTTCTACCACTACTACACAGGCCAAGTTGGCCTAGAACACAGAGATCTACCTCTGCCATCCAGTGTATACGGTTCTAGAGATTGAACCCAAGGCTTCTTACACGCTAGGTAAAAGCTGTGAACATACTCTGCCCTCTTTCCCAACTGTTAAAGCAGCTGTTGAAATGAAAACTAAATTCTCAAATATAAAAATAAAGAAGAGGAAGAGGAGGAGGAGGAAGACCAGAGAGGAGGGAGAGAAGATGGAGAGAGAACAAGACGACTCAAGGTAAGAATCACGAAAACATGCCATGAGGGCTGGCCAACTGGAGTTAAGAGCTGTCAGATGGAACATGGAAGATACAACTAAGGGTTATTGATGGGGAAGTAATTTCTAATGGCTTAGAGGGTAGACATCTGCCCAGGTCTAGTGCTATAAAGGGTTTATTATAAATATAAAGGTTGTCATTTATCTGGGAACTGAATGATCAAGACAGTGTAGAAATCCTGAATTGAGAGTAAATAATTACTACAAGTTCCTGGACCAGCTGAGACATCCAGCATCATGGACTGATCAACTACAGTATTCTTAGACAGCCATTGTTAAGACTAGTTGGACTACAGCCTGTAAGCCATTCTAATAAATCTATGTATATAAATAACACACACACACACACACACACACACACACAGAGTCTCAAAAATCAAAACTACCAACAAAGATCCAAACCTGTACTTCTTCCTGAGTTTTACCAAAACTGACAAATGCTTTACTAGAGTCTTTATAAATCTTTAAGAAACAAGATGACACTAAAATATGCAAAACCAACCCGTCTCTAAGAACAGCTCTTACCTGAGTGCGATGCCAGCGCTTTCCAACAGCACTCCGTAGTCTCGGGATATCTGCTTAGTTATATCCGACAACAGTGTGATATTCATGTGGCCCAAACCACCATTCTAATAAAAAGGCAAAAAGGACCATTTTTCTCGGGTGGTCCAACAGGGTCTGAACCATGTACCAGTGTTTAAAACCAACAATGATGGTGGCAAGTAACAGTAAATGCACACAAGGAAATTATGTTTACCTTAATTCCCTCTTACTTTATTTTTTTTTTCCTTCTTACTTTATTATACGTGTTTGAGTGTTTTACCTGCATGTAAGTGCACCATAAACATGCAGTGTTTGAGAAGACCAGGAGAGGGTATGCGGTCCCCTGAAACTGGAGTTAAAGACAGTTGTAAGCTGCTATGTAGATGTTGGTAATTAAGCCTGGGTCCTCTTAAAAAATAGCAGTGTTCTTAACTGATGAGTCATCTTTCCAGTATCTATTATCTTGTATTAGTTGTTGTGTGCATGTTTGTGTTTGTGTGTATGTATGCGTGTGTGTTTATGCACTCTCGAGCGAGGCACTGCACATGTATGGAGGTGAGAGGACAACTCTGTGGAGTTCTTTCCTTCCATTCTATGTGGGCTCCAATGACAGAACTCAGGTTGTCAGGTTTGCCCAGCAAGTACTTTTCTTGTCGACTAACTTCAATGGCCCATCTCCACCATTTTAAAGATGAGGAAACTAAAGCTCAAAAGGCTAGCCGGGCAGTGGTGGCACATGCTGAGATTAACTCAGCACTTGGGAGGCAGAGGCACAGGCAGGTGGATTTCTGAGTTCAAGGCCAGCCTGGTCTACAGAGTGAGTTCCAGGACAGCCAGGGCTATACAGAGAAACCCTGCTCAAAGATAAATAAATAAAACATCAAAACATCACACTGTATCCCATAAATATACAATGTTTTTATTGTGTGGTCAGTATTATTTGTGAAGTAGAAGTGAAACCAAAGAATAAAATAAAACCAAGGAAAGGTGACTGTCACCCAACCTACCTTTCTTGGTGTGTTGATCCAGGCAAGATGACTGAAGTGGGAATCCACTGAAACTGCAACTACTTCACAGTTTACATCATGAAATTCGTTGGCTTTGTCACTAAAAGCAACAATTTCTGTAGGACACACAAATGTGCTGGGGGTGGGGGGAAGAAAGTTTCATTAAATCATATAAAAACAAAAACTTACAACAGTTAGTAGTCTAAAATTAAATTGATTTGCTTGGGGGTGAAAAACATGAAATGGGCTGGGTGTGCTGGGTGTGGTAGCATACACCTTTAATCCCAGAACTCTGAAGGTAGAGGCAGGAGGATCTCTGTGAGTTCAGACCAGCACGGCCTACATATGGAGACCATGACCAAAAAAAAAAAAAAAAAAGGGAAAAAGCAAGCTTCAATCTGGGCGTGGTGGTGTCTTTTTTAATCCAAGCACTGGGGAGGCAGAGAGTCAAACCGGATCTCTGTCAGTTCAAGGCCAGCCTGGTCTATAGTGAGTTCCAAAACACAGAGAAAATCTTGCCTCAAGTAAACAAACAAATGAATGAATGAATGGGGTTGTGAGGCATGTTTAAAGAGTTAAAAGAAAACCTGTACTTTTAAATAAAGTAACTTTATGAAAAACTCATTTTATTTTGTTTTATGTATGAGTTACACTGTTGCTGTCTTCAAATACACCAGAAGAGGGCATCAGATCCTGATACAGATGGTTGTGAGCCACCAGGGAAATTGAACACAGGACCTCCGAAAGAGCAGCTAGTAATCTTAACTTCTGAACCACTGCCTCTCTCCAGCCAAATAAATAAATAAATAAATAAATAAATAAATAAATAAATTTATTATATTACTTCCACCCAGACTGTTGTAAAGTTTAGAATGGCTTAGGGAACCATTTATCAAAAGTATGTGAGACAGAACTGTATTAAAGGCTGATAGTATAATCCAGTAAGAGTGTTTGCCTAGTATGCACAAGGCCCAGGGTTTGATCCCCAGGACCACTAGAAAAACTGACAGAACCATACTATAACTCCTCCTAAAAGGAAGGATGGGCTGGGCAGTGCTGGCACATGCCTTTAATCCCAGCACTTGGGAGGCAGAGGCAGGAGGATTTCTGAGTTCAGGGCCAGCCTGGTCTACAGAGTGAGTTTCAGGACAGCCAGGGCTATACAGAGAAACCCTGTCTCAAAAACAAACAAACAAATGAAAAAAAGGGGGGGGGAACGTTTCCTCCCACTATGGTTATATGAGGTACAGATGGCCAAGGACAGTGGACAAAAAAGAATCTTCCTCTCCACTAAAAGAGGAATTTCAGCGTGGGTTAGAGATTAATACCAGCTCTTAGAGGGACATGAAAATATTATAGAATCAAACTTACAAATCCAAAGGATAGAAGAAAAGCACCAAGTATTTTCCCTTAAAGTCGTCGAGACTCAGCTCTTTGAACTCTCCATTGACAACAGCAGTACCTTTAAAATGGGGCGCATGCTGGGTGACAGCAGGGGTATGGAAAGAGGAACCTAAAAAAAGACCACACACCTGAATGTAGCTTGTCATCCACCACATCAAGTACTGCATGATTTTATTTAAACTCCTTTTGTTGGAAGATATCAAGTAAACTTACTATTTACCATAACTGGTGACATAAGTTATTAATTTAACTCAATAAGATGGTTCACGTCAGTTGTACATCTTAGGTAAAGTAATTTTCCCCTAAAGCACAGTTCCAAAGTATACACAAACTCAACTCAGTGCTAGGGAGGAGTGTGTGTGTGCACATGTGCACTTGTGAGCACGAACATGAAGGATGAAGGACACACAGATCCTCAGAAGACATCTACCATTTTTTTAAAACCCTTTCTCTCTTTTAAGAGTCTCTTAGGCGGCTGGTGAGATGGCTCAGTGGGTAAGAACACCTGACTGCTCTTCCAAAGGTACAGAGTTCAAATCCCAGCAACCACATGGTGGCTCACAACCATCCTTAACAAGATCTGACTCTCTCTTCTGGAGTGTCTGAAGACAGCTACAGTGTAAAAAAATAAAAGAGTCTTTTATAGCCGGGCAGTGGTGGCGCACGCCTTTTATCCCAGCACTTGGGAGGCAGAGGCAGGCGGATTTCTGAGTTCGAGGCCAGCCTGGTCTACAGAGTGAGTTCCAGGACAGCCAGGGCTATACAGAGAAATCCTCACTTGAAAAACCTAAAAAACAAAACAAGAGTTTTTTATAAACTCAGCTCACCAAGTAGGGTAGGGTAGCTGGCACTGAGCTCCAAGGACTTAGTGGTTTCCTCTTTCTCAAGTGCTGGACCCGTTGAATACTACTATGCCAGGCTTGCTGTGAGTTCTGAAGGTCGGTTCAACTTTGATCCTTATGCTAGCTTACTGACTGACTTAGCTATCACTCCAACACTAAAGAAAAGCTTTTTTTAAAGAACAAAAATTAGAAGAAATGAAATGCCCTTGGAACTACAAAAGGAAGAGGAGGAAGGCAATAGCGAGCAGAAGGCAGCTAGACATGGAGTTAGCTCAGACTAAGGTGTGAGTATCACAGGACACTGCCCAAAGGCACTGTTTGACTTGACCAAGAGGGGCCAATACACAGGGAAAAGGAACAAACTCAAAACAAACTCAGAGCAGGTCATAAAAGGACCCTTAGCAACAAGCAGCCAGAGTAGCTCTTCACTGTAGAGAGAACAGAGTCTGAGATGCTCTAATGCAGGAAAACAGATGTTTCCAGGAAGATTAGGCCATCAAAATGATAAGACTGATGGAAGCAATGTCTGTAGTTAAGTTATCTTGGTGAGAGGCACTGAGGCATGGCAGAAAGAAACCAAGAGCAGATACAGGACATGTTTCAAACCTGGGGCGGGGTAAAGGTAGAGCTCAGTGGTGTTTCGTATACTCATTTTATCTAGTAACTTAGGTATCTTAGAGAAATAGCGTTTGTTAAGTATATTATACAAATATTTTCTTTTTCCTAGATTATAGCTTTTTCTACTCTTTGGGGGGTGGGAAGAGGTCTTGTTTATTTGTTGTTTCCATACCCTGATTAGCCTGCAACTTTTTTTTTTTTTTCCTTTTTGGTTCTGCAAGACAAGGTTTTCTGATCTGTAGACCAGGCTGGCCTCTAACTCACAGAGATCTGCTTGCCTCTGCCTCCTGAATGCTGGTATTAAAGGCATGTGGCTCAACCACTGGCTTCCATTTTCTTAAACATAGGTTTTAAAATTTTGACACTGCCAAGGACTCACTGTTCCTAACAGTTCCTTTTAGATCTCTACATCATTCTCATATGCATTTTTTAAATCTCCAAGGACAAGCCTCACGTATAGCCAGGGTCCAGAGTGACTAATAAAGGTTCCCTTTACTTGGGTGTGACTAGAGCACAGTAACACTTACTGGTGCTAAAGGCTGACTTTCCTTGGGCAGAGACAGACCACAGTAGGTCTGTCAAACGGGTTCTTCTAGAAGCAACAGGCCTAAGAACCGTTGAGCCAGAAATACTCCAGGAAATAGCACTTGCATGACGAGCAACCTGGAAAGAAAAATGCTTTCAATTAGGAAGGCTTTCTGAATGGGTGACTGAATTCTGCCTTGCTGCTGTGGTCCTTTGTTAACGACCCATTTCCCAATGAAACAGATACCATATCAAATTAAGAGCATGGGTTGAGCCTACAAGAAAATCATAAGAATATAGCCTCAAGAATAAAAATCTCGAAAAAATTTCAGGAAGGCTAAGCCAGGCTGAGTAGTTGTACCCTCCCCCACCTGGAGCTATCTGCTATATCATGTAGCCACATCAAGGTTTTTCTCAGAAAAAGGCCCTTCCAGGCTCTCAGTCAAGGAATAGGGTGAAGTTCATGCACTGGGAGTGTTTGGCCCGAGCTCAAGGTTAGTAGTGTTTGCTCAACTTTGATGTCCAACATGGGACAGGGAATTGGGGGCTGAGCCCCGCGATGAGAAAGGAGAGGAGGATGGCTGGCAAGAGGACAGTAGGCTGCTAGTAGAGAACAGCAGATACCAAGGCAGAGTCCAGCCTGAGTGTGGGAGTAGAAAGAGGCTCCTGTTACTGTTTTTACTCCCGTTACTTTGTTTATACTCAGATTTAAGTGTGAGCCCACAGCCATGTCGAGATGTAGGAAAAACTGAGGATCAGAAATGTGAAGTCAAGCCAGACAGCACTCCAGAGGCAGAGGCAGTCGGATCTCTGTGAATTCCTGACTAGCCTGGTCTACAGAGCGAGTTTCAGGATAGCCAGGGGATACACTGAGAAACCCCCGTCTCGAAAAACCACACACACACACACACACACACACACACACACACACACACGCGTCACTTGGCCAAGGTCATATTTGGTGACAGGCCCTAGAACACAGTAGTCAACATACTGGCCTCAAAAGCCAGGCCTAGGTGCTTTAGTGAAGAAACAGCAAGGGGACCCTCGAGCACAAGAACTTGGAGAGCACACCACCCACAGGGATAGTGGAAAGGCTGTCCTGCGCAGGCGCTAGGGCCTTTCTGGCCGCAGGAGGCCTAGAGGTCCCGGAGCTGAGAACTCCCTCCCATAGGGGCTAGTGGCCAGCAGACCTAAGAGTGCGCGATTCGGTCCTGGAAACAAGTGCCGGCCAGAGTCGCTGTTGTGTCATGCGCCTGCCCAGCTGCCAGCCACTCACCGAGGACCAGAGCAACCTTCCCGCAGCTGCCGCCATCTTCAGAGCACGCAAGAGGCACGATAGGCGGAGATACCGAGAAGTAGCCGGAGCACGCCGGGTGTGCTTCTGCCCGGGGTGTGGCTTCTGCTCCCGGCTTCCCTATGAGGGCGGGGCCTCAATCAGCGAGGCGGGCTTACGGGGAGGGGTCGAGGCAGGAGGGGTGTGGTTTATGCAAAGAGGCTGGACCTGGGTGAGTGGTTGTGACTTAGGTGAGAAGCTGTAGAGCCACTCCTTCCAGCTCAGGGGGAAATTTCCCTTTGACCTCCTGAAAACCTGAGTGCTTGGTTTCCTATTTATGGTACCGACATAAAAAGATCAAATTCAATTTAGGAAGTAGACACTTATTGACATTTCTTGTTGATTTTGTTTCGCTAACTTAGTGTAGTAGAAACTTTCTGTCTGTGAAAGAATCCAGTTCCCTTTTTATTTCAGGTGGGATCTTCTGCCTTCTGCATTCAATGGAACAAATTTAGTTGTCTGAGTTCTTTAATAAGCTAAGCGACGACGTTGAGACATCAGAGTTTAGTGTGCTTGTAAACCTTTGATATTGTGTGTGGGTGTTCATTTGGCCTCTACTCAAAATTGGGATAATTGGGACACATTTTAAATCAATGTATTTGTTAACGCAGATACCAAGTAATGATTGGAGGGCATGGTTTTGAAGTACCACATCAAACAGAATAAAATTCACATGATAACCACACTAAATGCCATGTCTAAGCTGGTATTTTCCAAGCACTGTTCTGTTACTAATATAGTTTCTTAAATCTGCATATTATCTAAATAATATTTTCTTTATGCTAGCTCATTTTAAAGTGCAAATAATTTTATTTTATTTATTTATTTATTTATTTATTTATTTTTGGTTTTTTGAGACAGGGTTTCTCTGTATAGCCCTGGCTGTCCTGGAACTCACTTCGTAGACCAGGCTGGCCTCAAACTCAGAAATCTGCCTGCCTATGCCTCCCGAGTGCTGGGATTAAAGGCGTGTGCCACCACGCCCCGCAAAGTGCAAATAATCTTATGGGAAAAGAAATGTTAAATAGGAAATAGTTAAACTTCTACTTATAACAGTATAAATAGAAGGGAATTAAAATTAAACACGCTAGTGCAAAATACTGCAAAGTTCCAGCTAGATACAGTTATTTGCTGAAAGTCCAAGTTTTGTTGAAAAGAGAGAGAGGTGGTCAGAGGCATTCTCTTCTAACCTCATTTGTAGGTCAGAGGACTGAAAGAAAACTAAAATCATTTTGAATTTCTCATACTGAAATTTGATGTTATTATTTATTTATTTTGCTCCCTACTATATCAGAAATATTCATAAAAGAAAAACTAACTGTCCATGCACCATTAGCTGCTACCCAGTGTACCTGTCTTGTGGGGGAAAAAAGGCCTTATACCTAAAGAGACATCTCAACCAGTTCCTCACAGCATTTGCCTTGCACTTAACTGGTACCCAGTGTATGTGTTTGGTGTTCAAGTCTGTGATGGAATATAATTCAGACATAAAAAAGAATGAAGGCTGAGCTTGATGCCTTATACTTGTAATCTCAGCACTTGAGAGGCTGAGACAGGAGGATAGCTAAGAGTTCAAGGCCAGGCTTTGCTACAGATTAAGATCCACTTTCACATAAAAACAAAACAAAACTCTGAAGTGTGATAGCACAGCAAAGATGAAGACTCTGAGACCAATGAATCATTGCAAAGCTAGCTATGCAAACTCACCATCACTGTCTGTTGAGTCCCATTTATACTCTCCAAACATCACATGTCTTCCCACAGGTATTGCCTTAGCAAAACAAATACCATGTGAATCTGTATCACCTGACCCAACCAGAAACTTCTACTTCAGGTATCTGTCTCTTTTCCTTTTATGGATAGGCCTTTCTTTCTGGTTTTCCCCTACACTTTGAAGGGCTCCTGTTTCCTGATATACACAGTGTAGTGGGGTCTCCATCAAAGGGAGGTAGTTTGGTTCACACCTACACTTATATGCAGTGTGAAAGTCAGTCCAAAGCAAAGAGCAGGGTGAAGTGCCCCACATTCTCAGGCCCCCTCCTTCTTCCTGCTGCCCTTGCTAAAGTGTATGCATCCATCAGTTCCATCTCATCACAGGGCTATTTAGGCTTAAGTGTAGTACCACTTGCACCTACTGTCTAATTCATCACCTGTTGTATCTTGCAGTTTGGAGTGTGTTCCTGGTTCTCTCTCTCTCTCTCTCTCTCTCTCTCTCTCTCTCTCTCTCTCTCT
>NC_034590.1:171894624-171905033 GCF_900095145.1 Mus pahari
GCTGGGATTAAAGGCGTGTGCCACCACGCCTGGCCTCCTGGTACTCTCTTAACACCAGCCCCTCTTAGCTTCTGAAATACTTTTCCTTTCCTACTCAATTTCTACATATAGCCTTCTGGTGTTGGATAAAACCTGCATCTAACAATCACTGTGTGTGTGTTTGAGTGTGTGTATGCACGTGCATGTGGCAATCAGAGGCAAACATTGGATATTTTCTTCAATTGCTCTTTACTTTCTGTGTGTATGTACTTGTGTGTGTGTGTGTGTGTGTGTGTGTGCGCGCACACACACACTTGCCCTTGTGTGCACATATGAAGGCCAGGGGAATGTCAGAGCTTGTGACTGCAGCTAGTCTACTTGGTCAGGATGTGCCAGTCTCCCTCCCCCACAACCTAGGGCTGGTGTTACAGATGTGTGCTACTATTATTATACCAGGCTTTTTATGATGGATGCTAAGGATCTGAACTCAAGTTCTCATGCTGGCACAGCAAACACTTTACCCACTCCACTTTTTTTTTTTTTAAGACAGAGTTTCTCTGACTGATTAGATGCTCTGGCCCCAGGGTCCTGCTGTCTCTGCCTGCCTCCCCAGAGTTGGGATTACAGGGACACTGCTGTTTATGTGGGTGTTGGGGATCCCAACTCAGGTCTTCATGCTTGCCTGACAAGCTCTTTATAACCTTAACCATTTTCTTAACCTATACCACTGTGACGTTAATCATGTAGTAAACAGGTATTGAGCATGCCATACAGGCTCTGCTTATGAGGAAGTCTGTATGTATTTAGACTATGCTGACAAATCATTGAAAGAACTAGAACCCAAGATATATTATTTTAAGGGGCATGAGAGACATAATGGTTGGAATATCATTAACTCTAAATGTCCTAACCTTGCGTTTTGGCTTCTGTAATTCTGCTTCTGCTAACTTTTCTTGTTAACTGAAGTATGCCAACTCAGGGCATGGTTTTTGTGTTCATGTTTTTCATCATGAAAAAGGGTTGAGGCTTCACTGGTGTACTGGCTGGTTTTGGGTCAACTTGACACATGTTGGAGTTATCACAGAGAAAGGAGCTTCCGGTGAGGAAATGTCTCCGTATGATCCAGCTGTAAGGCATTTTCTCAATTAGTGATCAAGTGGGGAGGGTCCCTTGTGGGTGGTACCATCTCTGGGNTNGTAGTCTTGGGTTCTATAAGAAAGCAAGCCAGTAAAGAACATACCTTCATGGCCTCTGCATCAGCTCCTGTTTCCTGACCTGCTTGAGTTCCAGTCTTGACTTCCTTTGGTGATGAACAGCAATGTGGAAAATGTAAGCTGAATAAACCCTTTCCTCCCCAACTCGCTTCTTGTTCATGATGTTTTGTGCAGGAATAGAAACCCTGACTAAGACAACTGGTATCCTAAACACCCAATATAGTCACTGGACAGCTGCTAAGACTTTCTGTTGGCTTAAGCACATGTCTAAGCAGTCTTCTCTGGTGAATACCCAACAGAACTCTAGACCAGACAAGGCTAACATGAAGCAGGATATGAACTATACCATCAAGAATTCTGTCATCCTTCCAGTTCCTTTCAAGTCCCTTAGAGGCCTTTTCTCTGTGCAGCAATCCCTCTACCCACAATGAAGGGTAGACTCAGTTCCAAACTTTAGTTAAAAATAAGTTGACTTGGTTTTCAAATAACTAAAAGTCCTTTAATTTTTCTTTTTCAAGCAAAGGATCCTCAGATGAGTCACCTTCAGATGTGCTTTCTTCAGTTCCTACTATAGAGGTGGGATGAGGAACCATGGAATTATGAAGGGGAAATTGAACTAAATAGCTGATTCCTCTTGGCTATCTACATTTCAGAATTATTGGTGACTAGTCTCAAAGCACACAACAGATACAAAACAACCTTTCTATTTTCAAACACTTTTTTATGGTCTCCATTCTGTTACTCTGTAAATCATTTAGTGAAGGCCTTGAATTTTTTGAAGAAAAAACTTGCTCTCCAGGCCTGGAAGGCTCAAGATACTGAGGTCAGAGGTGGAAATAGGTGGGTATAGGTGAGATAAGATTTTCTAAGAATGAAGGTGCAGGCTTTTTGTTTTTTGTTTTTTGTCTCTTCTTTGGTCCCTCTCAAGTGGGAAAAAAGGACATGTCTCAGAAAGAAGGGAGAATGAGAGAGATGTTAGAGGAGAGGTTACAGACTAGCCCCTCTAAGGCAATAGGGTAGCAAGGGTTCTAACCTGCAACTATTTTTTGGTGGTGGTGGTGGTGGGAGGACAGAGTCTTCTATAGCCCAGGCTGGCCTCAAACTCACCTTGAACTCCTACCGGATCCTCCACATCCAGTATATGTTGTGCTGGGGATTGTACCAGGGGTTCATATATGTTAGGTAAGTACTTACTAACTGAGCTGCATGCCCTGTTCCTAATGTGGAGTTTCTCTCTGTCTTTCTCTGTCTCTCTGTCTCTGTCTCTGTCTCTGTCTCTGTCTCTGTCTCTCTCTCTCTCTCTCTCTCTCTCTCTGACATGGTCCTTCTGCTTGCCTCAGCCTCTGCCTTCCAAGGACTGGAAAGGAGTGCACCATAATGTGCAATTTCTTAATGGAAAACACTTACAATGATTTAATATTCCTTTCCTTCATGGAATCTCACTCCATCCTTCTACATGGTAGTTTGTGACTGGTCACCCCAGGTACTCATTCCATTCTGCATGCTGGGGTTGAGTTCTTCTTTGGGTAATTGAATTGTCCCTTCTCTGGTATCTCTTTCCCTAATTAACTGATCTGTTCCTATGGAGTCCAGGCTTCCTGCCATATTCTTGCTTTCAAGGAAAATCCAGTCCCTATAATTCAAGAACACCATGCAGTCATGTGGTCTTGGAATCCCAAATCTACAGCTTTCTGATTATGGGTCTTTTATTTTTCTGGTCTGTCATTTCATGATCTATAAAGTTACAACAATAGTGCTTACCTACTTGTTCAGTAAACAAAAGCACTTTGTGGATTGCAGTTTTTGTCCCATGCATTCATATTAGGAGTTGCTTGGTTAATCTATAAATTCTTCAGATATTAATTACTTTTTAAAAATTACTTTGTGTTTTACTGCATGTATGACTTTCTACCATGTATTTGCCTGATGCCCATGAAGGTCAGAAGAGTGTCCAGTTTCCTAGAAATGGAGCTGTGGATGATTTTGAACCACTATGTGAGTACTGGAAAGCAAACCCAGGTAGGTCCTCTCCAAGAGCTTCACTGTTGAGCCATCTCTTCAGGTACCATTTAAAAAAAAATTTGGATGGAGGCATGGTTCAGTGGTTAAGAGCATCATGTTCTGCTCTTTCAGAGGACATGAGTTCAATTTCCAATACTCACAATGGGTAGCTGACAATAGTAACTCTAGTTCCAGGAGATATGATGCCCTCTTCTGGCCTCCACAGGCACCCATATACATGCATACATGTATACATGCACGCACACACACACACACACACACACACAAATACACCAATAAGATATTTACATTATTTTAAAATTAAAGTTATATAACATAATAAAATTTACCATTTTAGAGTAGATTACTCGGTAGGTTTTAGAATATCCATAATATTGGGTAACCACCATACTTAATTCTGCAATTACTCTCAATTCACTGATGACTGCCAATCTGTGCTTCTGTCTTTATAAATTTTTTAGATATTTTATATAATTTAAATGGTTTTTCCTCTGGGCCTCCTCTCTCTCTCTCTCTCTCTCTCTCTCTCTCTCCAGGGTTTCTCTGTATAGCCCTGGCTGTCTTGGAACTCACTTTGTAGACCAGGCTGGCCTCAAACTCAGAAATCTGCCTGCCTTTGCCTCCCGAGTGCTGGGATTAAAGACGTGCGCCACCACACCCAGCCCTCAAAATGTTCATATTAATACTTCATTTTAAATCATGGAATGTATTTTCCATGATATGAGTATGACATAATTTGATTATCCATTCATTAAGGCAGACGGGTTGTTTCACCTTGTAGCTACTGTACATAGTGCTACTACTGACATTTATGTACAAGTTTTTGTACAGATCACTTTGGATATGTTTTCAGTTCCTTTGTGTAGGTAACTAAGAGTTGAAATTGTTGGGTCAGATGGTAAATCTGATATTTTTAAGGATTCAGTTTCTTTTTTTGTTCCTTTCATTTATTCATTTTTTCTTATTTCTTGGAAAGGAAAAGAATACTTAAAAAGTCAGTAGTGATGACACTATTCTATGTCTGTGCATATGTCTAAACTCATAGAACTAAACACCAGAGAGTAAATTTTATTTTATATTTATTATTTAACAGGGCCTTGCTATATATCCCTGGTAATTCTGTAATTGGCTATATATAAACAAAACCAGGTTTCTCTTAAACTTTCAGCAATTCTTCTGCCCCTGCCTTCATAATGCTGGGATTATAGGCATGAATCACCACCATACCTGGCCTAATGGCTGTGTGTGTGTGTGTGTGTGTGTGTGTGTCCCCTCATTATAATAGCAAAAATATTTAGTATTTGTTACAGAAAAAGAAGGGACAAAATAGTCATATTCACCTGCAAATGGCTAATTAAATTCTAGTCTAACCATCTTTAGAACAAGTACACCGTCTATATAAAAAGAACAAAGCAGCCTGAAGAGTCACATATGGAACAGTTTCCAAATTATATTGTGATGTGAAGATGTATCGTGAAGGCAGAATAGTGCTTCCATTTTTTTGAGACTCTGTTTCAAGAAACAAGTAGTGGTGGACAAATTGTTCAGTGATAAAGGTGCTTGCTGCCAAGCTTAATGATCTGAGTTTTATCTCTGAAACTCACATGATAGAAGGAGAGCACCAACTCCTGCAAGTTGTTTTCTTACTTTTACCATCCCCAGAAAATGTTTTTAAAAACCCCAAAACAAACAAACAAATAAAAACAAAAACAAAAGCAAAACACAAATTTTAAAAAAGAAATGCTTTAAAATAACAAACCCAACAAAAATTCCAAAATTCCATGTGCTGATATTAAAAGGCAGGGCCTCTTCAAGGTGTTAGGTCATGAGGATAGGGTCTTCCTGAGATTAGGGCTTTGTGGGGATACAGCCCAGAAACACCATCTATGGAAGAAAGAATCTAGACATACCACATCTGATGGCACCTTCATTTCAGATTTCCCAGCCTCCAAGTCTATAAGTTGGTTACCATTTTCGTGGTTCACAAATTACTCAGTTTTAGGTATGTGTTTTGTTACAGCAACCTGCATGGACTAAGACAATCAAAAACATAATCACTCCCTTTCCAAACACAGAGAGGGTAGATTTAGCCTGGAGAGAGGATTCAGTGGTTTCTCACTCAGTTCCTGAACACACAGGGTTGTGAAGGTTGAACTATAAGCAGCAGACACTCTCTATGGTCCAATAAGCACTCAGGGAGCAGAATTTCTTCTGTAATAAGTGAGAACTGGCCTCACAGATCCATGAAACCGTAGACTACACCATGTGGAGCCTGAGGCTTACTACTGCCATTCCCAAAGTCCTTGCTAGATGGCATCCTTTATCCACAGAGGAAACTCCTTAGAGGAATGAGCTTTCTAGCTACCTCTGCCTGTCCCCAACCTGGGTTCACTCTGGCAGGAATAGATGCTCAAGCCAACTAGATGAATAGGCTACAATGTTAAGGCCTAGGTAAGTGTTACTTGTCCAGTCAGCCATTTTGTGCTGTTACTAATGGTATAAGGATACTTTCTCATGTGCTGTTACTAGGAAACTTTCTCATGCTCTAGGTGATTAGAGATTCTGTTATGTTCTGTGCTTTGGTGTTCTTGGAAAACAATCACAACAGAAGTCATAACTGCTTTGTATAGTTAGCCACAATAAACTTGGACCCAAACCAACATCCAGGCAGCACTTCCTGCAACTATATATAAGCTTTTATGGGTTTTGCTTTTAAAAACTGTCCCTGGGATGGATCTCAACATAAGAAAAAATACCAATAACAAGCTATTTGTAATAAGACTTACATTTTGAGTAGGAGCCAAGTAAAGTTTAAGTTCCCAAGCCTTCCTTGAGAACTGACATCCTACTTGGCAAAAAGAGACATGTATGTAGGTAACTAACACCCTGGTTGGTAAGTTAAGACATAGACATTAGATAAGGAAAGTCCCGTTACAGTTGAATACCCCAACCAATAAGAACAGGATGAGTGTACAACAAAGACATGTTCCTAAGGAAATCCCCTATCCCTAAATCCTGATTGGTGGGATAACCTGGCAAAGATGTTTGTAGATTTTAGGCTTAAAAAGCCCTATAGGATCTTGACTCAACATCACAGTCAGCTTCTGAGTCTGGTCTGTGGCCCTGATCAATCAGTCCTGGGACAAATGCCCAATGAACTATCCCTGTCTGAGTGAGATGGTGTTCATGTGGTTTGTGAGGCGACTTCTGGACATAGATCATAGCCTATTTATTTTACATTACTGTAAAGAAAAAGGTCAGTATGTGTATTGCATTATTTAATAGCCCAGGTGTTCATAGATTTAATTTAGCATGTTTCTAGCTAGCTGAGACTTTAATGAGGGAAGAAATGGGTTCTTTTTCCTAAGAATAATATTCACATATCTATGATGGCTCACTTTATATGAGTAAAAGCTTTTATCTAAGGTTTCTAACATTGTTAGGCTTAGTCTGGAGCAAAAGAATGTTTATGTTATTGTAGTATTAAGGTTGACCTTCTAGCCTGCTTCTCCTGGGATTCAGCTACCTGGTTCTAAGGCTTAGCCTACGGTTCCATTCAGTTTAGTTTGCTTCCTCTTTTAGAAGCAGTTCTTGGTTAGGCCTTGTAGTACATGTCTGGAATTTCTACACACAGGAGGGAGGGCGAGGTAGGAGGATCACCATGATTTTTAGAGGATAGTCTGGTCTACACAGTGAGTCCTTTCACAGTGTCAGTTTACTTCTACATGCATGTACACACAATAAATGTAAAAACAATCAAGACAGAGCAGTAGCCATATTTCTTATGCTACATCTATTTGTTAAAGAGTTCTTGGTACTATAAGTAACAAGTGGACTGTCTTGGTGGGACTAAGTCCTGTCTGATGCTGATCATTAAAAGGTAATCCTTTGATAGATGCTGGTCATAAAATGAGTCAGGTTGATGGCTTAGATTCTTATCTACATTAATAGAAAGAAATGTCACCCTTTAAAAAAAAAGTAATTACTCGAGGAAAGCACATTTTTATTTTCTGCTCTGATTCTAAAAATATAGAGTTAAAGTTTATGCTTCTACTATGTAGTACAAGTATTTTGTCTCCACCTAAATGTACTTGTTGTCTAGCACTTAATGAGACAAAAAAGTGTTCAACTTTCTATAAACCACTTGGTAAGGCTCTTGTGTTTCTCTCAGGCTGAAAATTGAGTTAAAACCATATTATCTTGTTCCCTAGTTAAAGTTGGGTGAATGATAGAACTACTTGCAAAAGATAGCTCAGAGAACAGAGGTCCAGTCAGAGCTAGAATTCTGGAGAGAGATTGGCTTTGGTTTTCTAGAAAATACAGATGTTTCTATAACATTGGATCCAGAGGCCAGTGTGGCCTCACCCTGCCCCTTTAAACACTGATCTCACAGGGAGGTTGAGATTCAGATAGTTACCTAGCTTGATCTAACTAATATTCCCTATGCCTCCGAGAGGGTAGAACTTATTTATATTGATGCTCCGTACACTTTTACACTTGGATTCTTTTTTGTTTGTTTGCTTTCCTATACAGGGTTTATCTGTGTAGCCCTGGATATCCTGGAACTCACATTGTAGACCAGGCTGTCCCCGATCTCACAGAGACCATCTGACTCTGCTGCCTGAGTGCTAAGATTAAAGGTGTGAGCTACCACTGCCTGGCTCGATTGGCTCCTTTTTGTCCAAGAAATCTTTAGGTAACATGGGTATAAAAGCATTTAAAATGTATATTTACTGATAGAAACCATAAAGAAATTCCTTATTTATGTTCCAAAGCTGTTATTGATTAGTATGACATTATTTGTCAATCTAAGAATTTGTAGAGTGGAGTCTTCAAGATTATCCTGGGCTACACAATGAGTTCAAGACCAGCTTGAGCTACATGAGACCCTGTCTCCAGAAATAATAACAAAACACAAAACATAAAAACAAACCACCAACAAAATGTCACAATGAAACTTATACTCTGTATAATTAATTACAAATGATAATAAAAAGGCCAGCCTACTTCAAAGAAAGGTATTAATAGAAAAACACAATGTGATACATAATGGCAACATTTTAAATGTGAAACCTGGATCCGTTCAGAGTAGGAGGGATGTTAATGGGAAGCCTTGGATTTCCAAGTCCTTTTCAATTCACATATCTTTCTTGGAATTGTCATGATGCTTGAGACCACTTCTTCCTCCACTGGCAAAGTCCCCTGTATATATTTCTACAATTGATGTTATTTTCTCCACCGGTGAATTGAGCCAATTCAAGCCAGATGAAAAATATATACAAACACAGGTTTATTGGGCAAATTCACTGGGCCCAAGTAAAGAGGCCAGGGAAGTCTCTATGGGGAGGGAGACAGAGAGGAGAGTGAATAGAAAGAAAGTGCAGGTGCAGAGAGAAGGAAAAAGTGGGGAGAGAGACCAAAATGTCTGGATTATATTTAGAAGAGCCCTTGGGGGAAGGGCAGTCCAGTCCAGGGTAGAGGGTGGAGTATGCCAGCTGGGAACTGAAGGAAGCTGGGAGAACATGGTCACTAGGTCTGCTTTGGTATGTAAAAATATGGACCTCAGCTGTTTGTTCTGGGGGTCTGAAACCTAACAATTGCTCTTATTCCAGTGTTTGTAGCCCACTCACTTTCTTGCTGGTAGTAATGGAAGTTGCCTGTACTCCTGCAATACTTGGCAAATTAAACATTGAACAAAGAGACAAGAGGGGGAAAAAAAAAGGAATATTTCTATTTCCAGCATCTTCAGCTGCAAGTTGAGAGGCCAAAAAGGTCAGTAGGATTCTGAAAGCCAGTGTAATGACTGAGGAACGAGGAATGTACACTTTAGAATGAAGATAGACTGTGGTCTTCCAGAATAGTAGATTTCTGTTTATAAACACTCTGACCCAACAGCTTTTATCTATGAGAGATACAGGTGCCTCTGGAAGAGTCCCTGATTTTTTTTTTTTTCATTTTTAGCTCCGTGGATCCAGTGTGTAGCTTGTCAGCTTTTGTCTTTCTCACTATTGCATACTCATAGGATCCTCACTTGGATTTCCATACTTGCTCTCAGTTGGCTGTCAACAATTCCCTAATTAGTTATTGATACTTAATTGATGACTTTTCCTCAAAACAAACTAATTTTTCACAGAGGACTGTGAATTATTATTGTAGCTAATTGAAAAGAATGAAATGATCACAGTGGAATTATGAATGGAAATAGAAAATGCCCTAAAATCTTAACCATTTAGTCAACTGCCTGCTTTTCCTTACAAGTTCATTCTGGCAACAAAACAAAATTTTAGAACCATGGCATCCAGTCTGTGCCAGGCAGATCTCTCTGATGTATCTGCCAGGTTCAAATCCTAGGATTTATTTATTTATTTATAGACAGGGTTTCTCTGTGTAGCCCTGGTTGTCCTGGAACTCACTCTGTAGACCAGGCTGGCCTTGAAGTCAGAGGTCTTCCTGCCTCTGCTTCCCAAGCACTGGGACTAAAGGTATGCACCTCCATTGCTAGGACTTTTACTTACTAGTGTGTAACCCCAGGAAAATAATAAAACCTTTTCCTATCTACAAAATACAGCTATATTTCCTATCTCATCCGGACGTTGTGTTCAAGTTGATAATCCATGTCAAACAGCTAGCACAGGCCTGGTTCCCCACTGGGGTTGAATAAATGCTATCATTGTTCCATTCTTGCATTGGAATGTCCTAATTTCCTCAGAGAGGCAGAGATAACTTGACCTACAACCATTTATTTTGTAGGAAGGATGCATCACTCTGTAGTGGAGAGAGAACTGTACAAACTAAGACCTACTTGCTCTATCTGCTGGGCCTCATTCTGGATCTGCTTCTATCTGTAAAATGGAGAAAGGCAGGCCTTTACAGAGAGGTAAACAATCATGCTTTTATCTACCAGAGAGGAAAAATATTGCTGACTTGGGCTGGGGCTGGATATTAGAAAATAGAGTGGTATGAGTTACAGTCAACAGAGCTTTGCAACTCAAGAGGGTGGATGGCATGTTTCCTTGAAGAATTTCAGGATCTGCCATAGACCTACACCTGCATTTTAACCAGAATCTGCATTGTTAAAAAATCTTTAGGATGGCCGGGCATGGTGGCGCATGCCTTTAATCCCAGCACTCGGGAGGCAGAGGCAGGCGGATTTCTGAGTTCGAGGCCAGCCTGGTCTACAAAGTGAGTTCCAGG
>NC_034590.1:171905098-171933005 GCF_900095145.1 Mus pahari
CCAGCCTGGTCTACAAAGTGAGTTCCAGGACAGCCAGGGCTACACAGAGAAACCCTGTCTCAAAAAACCAAAAAAAAAAAAAAAAAAAAAAAAAATCTTTAGGACTGGTAAACAAACTGGTAAGTTTGTGACCAGGTCAAACTTAGTCACTGAAAAAATGTTATGGAACTCCAACAGTGGTGCCACATGCCTTTAATCCCAGCACTTGGGAGGCAGATGCGCAGGCAGATCTCTTTGAGTTTGAGGCCAGCCTGGTCTACAGAGCTAGTTCCAGGACAGCCAGGGCCACACAAGGAAACCTTGTCTCAAAAAAGGAAACAAAACAAAAATGTTTTAGAGATGAAATATTATGGCTTAGTGTTTAACAGCACTTACTGCTCTTACAGAGGACTCAGGCAGTAGGATCAGGAATTATAGGCTAACCTGGGTTCTATGAATCCCTGGAAAAAAATGGTGAAAAAAAGTCAATAAACGGGCTGGAGAGATGGCTCAGTGGTTAAGAGCACTGACTGCTCTTCAGAAGGTCCTGAATTCAAATCCCAGCAACCACATGGCGGTTCACAACCATCAGTAATGAGATGTGACGCCCTCTTCTGATGTGTCTGAAGATAGCTACAGTGTACTTACATATAACTTTCGTTTTGAGAGAGACTCCTTCATCACAAGTTGGGGCTCCGGGAATGAGAGTTTGTAGTAAAGTCTAAGTTTAGATTGCTTAGAACAGCAGTTCCTGTGTTGCCAGGTGCTCAAGTTGTTTGCTCAACTCCCTGTCTTCTAACAAGCAAACTTAACTCTTCTTGCAGACAAGTGAGGCCCACTGATCCAAATCCAGACACTAGGCAAGTGGTGGTGGCAGACATACCCACTAGGAAAGAAGAGTATCACTAATTGTTAGAACCAGCGCTAGTTTTGTGACCACACTCTGAAAAAAAACGCCATTAGCTCCAATGCCTAATGACTGTTTTCCATTTCTCTAGGCCCCTCCCTACTTCCTGGCTGTTCTGGGGACAGCCGGCTTTTCCTTCTTTTGGACACAGAAGCCTCAGACTTAGTTTCAGAACGGATATCCGGCCCAAAAGGCCCAGAGGAGGCAAAGGCCTCATTGTTCCCTGGGGCCTGGCAGCCCCGCCCCCAGCACTTAGGACTCTCCTCGAAAGACCCCAGGTGACCGGAGAGCTAATTTCCCAGCATTAGAAGTTTTGGGGAAAGAGGAGCCGGGACCAGATCTGGAGTCCGAAGTTCTGAAAGTGTAAAGAGCCAAGTGCTCCAAGATAAACAAGCCTGGAGTTTGAATGTCTTTTCATACTGGCTTGGCTTGTTATTCATCAACATTTCCACAGCAGATTCGATTTCTTATGTGTTTTTAGTAACTCGACTACAATATGTTTGGTTATAATGAAAATCTTGGGGTTTTGGGCCCCCGGGCTTGCAAAGTGAAGCTGCTCTGCGCGTGGGGATCCCTAGGCGACTGCATTTTGGTTCCCGTAGACGCGCCGTCGCCAGGGGGCGCGCATGCTACGTGCCTAGAGATCAGGGGCCGCCAGGTCGCCCCGGGCTGGCGAACCCCTTGCTGCCCGGAAACAAAGTGCACCTTTGTCAGAGTCCTGGCGCGTGTGAGCGGCAGACCGCGGGCCGCGCGGAACCCCAGGAGCGCGCCTTCGCTGGGGTCTCAGCTCACTCCTGGGCCTCCCACAGCAGCGTCTTGCCGCCTTGGCTTGTGCTTTCAGCTTTCTCGGATCTTGGCGGGACAGGAAGGGGACTCTGCGCTCCAGGAGTGGGGGTTTCGCCTTGGCTGAGTCGTTTTTGACTCCTACAGGGGAGGCTGGGCCGCCTGGGCTCAGCGCCATACCGGCAGCAGTCCTGCTCCACAGTCCCGGTGCAATAGAGCTCTCGCCCCGTCAGACGCGGGACTACAATTCCCAGCATTCTTCGCGTTCAGAGCGCGCGGTGGGAGTTGCCTCCGGGCAGACGCCTGCGCGCTGCAGCGGCTCGAGCCTGGAGTACCACACCCCCGGGAGGGGAACGAGGGGAGGCTGAAGCATCCGAAGCATTAAAGCATCCGAGGGAGCCGGAGGGGAGGAGAATGGAGTGACAGAGACGCGCGGAGGGTGGGGGGTGGGGGGGAAAGTGTTGAGGGAGGGGGGAGGGGGGACACAGAGGGAGGAAGAAGCGGCGGCGGCGTCTCTTCGGTGCAGAGGGGGGAAACTCCGCGGGCTCCGAGAAAGAATAATGCGGTAGCAGGCAGGCTGCTAGCTCTGGGGTTTGGCAGCAGCGGCGGCAGCTCGAGCAGCGGCAGCGGCAGCGGCAGCGGCAGCGGCAGCGGCAGCGGCAGCGGCAGCGGCATCACCCCAGACGCTGACAGCACAGCCGGCCGGCTCCCTCGCTGACTGCCGACTGTCAATGGAGCTGGAAAACATCGTGGCCAACACGGTCTTGCTGAAAGCCCGGGAAGGTAAGCTCGGGTGGTCCGGTGCGTGCACGGCGCGTTTGCCGCGGGCCGGGGTGCGGGTGTCGGGTGACAAGCGAGCATGCAGGATGCTCGCAGTGAGTTGGTGCGAGTGGTACAGCTTAGAGATCTGTCTGCAAATACTGAGAGACTCCTGCCTTTGGGCTCAGAAGATTAGGACTGGGGCAAAGACAGTTGCAGGGACGAGTTAAGATGCTAAAATATCCTATAGTTTCCAACTGAACCTTAGAAATCGTTCGATCTCCGCAGCTGTTGAAAGGACAGTTGGAAAAGCATTCTTTTAGAAGATAGAAGCAAGAAAACGTGCCAATAAAACAGCCTTTAGAGTTGGCCCGGGATGGTTTTAAGAATGTGAAAACACACTCTCTCTCTCCTCTCTTTCTTCTCTGTCTCTCTGTCTCTGTCTCTCTCTGTCTCTCTCTCTCTCCTTTCTTTCTCTCCTTTCTTTCTCTCCTCTCCTTCTCTTCTCTCTCTCTCTCTCTCTCTCTCTCTCTCTCTCTCTCTCTCTCTCTCTCGTGTGTGTGTGTGTGTGTGTGTGTGTGTGTGTGTGTGTTGTGGGATTGGAATTAGCAAAAACCGAGTCTTTGCTTGCGCAGGCTGAGTTGATAAAGACTATTGGTGGAAATCATACTCTGGGAAATTTTCTTAGGGAAATCCCGTTGTTGTGTGGAAGGAAGCCTTTTAAAGGCAAAGTAAGATGTTGAGGAATTAGCCAGTTTATAGAATAATGAAAGGGCGGCTTTACAAGTCACTGAGAAAATAATTTAAAAAATTTTAGGGTGGATTGTTGTTATTAACCACCCCAACTCCCACCCCGAGGTAGATAAGGCTTAGTTATAGACAAGTGTGCTGCTGTGTTTTGTATGTATCGCACTAAATTTCCTGCATTTAGCTGTCAGGAAGAGGTAAGATCTTTAGTAATACACAGTACCAGGCATTTTGATTTTTGATTCTTTAGTTGAAAAAGTGTTTGGGGTGTCAGAAACTTCGATGTCCTAAAAGGTTTGTGTTACATGAATGTAAACATACATATTTAGGAAAACTTGGAATTTATGTAACATCGAATTTGCCAAGATTTGGATTCTGGTGTGCAACCATTCTATAAGAAGGGGGAGGATTTGTTGTTGTTGTTGATGTTGTTGTTTTCCTTTCCTGGGAGAAGATTGTATTTGATATCCAGGGCAGACTGAGTAAGTTTTTTCCCTTCAGAAGGATTCTCTGCAAGTAGCCCGGGAAAATGCCATCCCTACTTCATAATATTTTCATTCAGCCACTTTGATGAATGAAGGAAGACTTTCTGGCCAGCAATAAAATAACTCCTGTTTATCCAGCCCATTCCATCACCTTGTGGCTCAGTATGTGGTGTGTGCTGGTATACAACCCACCTTGTGCTATGTTTCAGCAGCTCATCTTGGCACTTTGAGGTCACTTGTCATCCTAAAACAGCCACCTGGAAGGCTTGTTTTGGAAGTCCCCAAAGGAGGAAATGCTCTGAAAACTGAGTAGAGTTTCAGATATTCAGGTCTCCCTCCTCTACTGCCTTTCCCCTTAACTTTTTTAGAGGTGGGACTAAAATTTTTGTCCCCTCACCTCCACTAACCTGACATTTTTAGTGAAGTAATACTAGGTGTAGAGTAGGCAGTTCTTCACTGGTGGGGCAGTGTCTGGAGGTGAAGAAGAAAGCTCCTACCTGCAAGCTTTGCAGCCTGCCACCTAGTGGTGGACACAATGGTACATCTCAGGACTCTAGGCTGGGCAAATTGTCTATTAATTCTAAGATTATTTCTTGGGAAATCTCTGGGTATGATTCTATGGGAATCTCTGGGCCTGGAGACCTTTGCATGTTCCACTGATTTATCCTGTTGCCAAGGGAGTCATCTCCCTTGGATTCTCTATGCTATACATTTATTTATTCCCTCAGCACTGACTTCTTTGTGTATGTTTCACTTTGAGTTGGAAAGTTTTCCCCATCTCCAGTTATTATCCCCACTGTTTTTTTACTGAATACTGGCTGGTATTTTTGTTTATCGGGTTAGTATATAGCTTTTTCCGGAGTCTTAGAGAGGAAAGCTGTGGACTAGAAGTATAAGTGGAATGATGGACTCCCATTGGGGCCAAATTACTGTGATTAGAAGTACTCAAGAATGTTCCCTTTGTTTTTTCCTTTTAAAGTCTTTTAGTTTTCCTGTGAGAGTTCAATAGACATCTCCTGGTGAGAAACAGCTTTTAAGAATGCTTTCCAGATGAGAGGGCTTTGCCTGCAAGGAAACAGAGAGATTGACATGTGAGCGATAAATTAATCATGTACATGGAAGCTTCATTTTAAAACTTGTATTTAAGGTTTCTCCTTTTATGTCTAAAGAGAGTCTACAATTTTAACTACTTCTATTCAATAAAGGCTGGGACTTTATTGAGGCTTTAAACTTATCCCAACTAACATGGAAGAGTCTAGAAATAAACATATGTTCTTTTTAAAGTTTTCTACTTAAAGTCATCTTACTGAATTCTAGTAATTCTCCAAATAACTGTATTATTTAGATATTCAGAAATGAATGTTTCCAGAGGTAGAATTCTTGCCTAGCTTGTGAAAGGCCTTGATTTGGTCCCTAGCACTATTTTTTCATTTATGTAAAAGGAAGGAAGGAAAGGAGAAAAAAAAAAGGGGGGGGGGAAATGATGGGAATTGAGAAAGGGAGGAAGAGAAAGATAAATGGAAAAAAAAGGCTAGGATATAAAAGTGTTTACCTAGTAGGCACCAAACCCCCTGGCTTTGATCCCTATCAGGAATAAACTGTGTGTGGTTACACTGGACTGTCGATCCCACCCTTGGGAGGTAGACAGGAGGATCCTAAATTCAAGGTCAGCTGCTCTGTCTTGGAGTTGATGTCCAAGTTTATATGAGATACTATTAAAAAATAGAGAGAGAAAAGAAAGAAAAATTCCAGCTAGGTTAGTGAAGTAACTAATATAGATTTTGTAGTGCATGGAAAATGGGCAAATGCTAAAGCACCAAGTCGTCTGAAATGTTCTAAAAACACTTCTTGAAGATTGTTTTGAATGGTTACAGATGAGAAATATAATTGGTGAATGTGAAATTTAAGCAAGTTCTCTTCCCAAAATACATTGTAAACAATTTTAAATGTGGCTTTCAAATAAAAGTAACATTTGTTCCAAAGAGTACAAACCTTAAAGACAGACAGATATACTTTGTGAATGTTGTAAAGTGATTTGTCCATATTAGTGAGTACCTTGGCCCCCCTTCCCCCACCCCCTTGAGACAAGGTCTGTGCTGCCCACACTGACCTTAAACTTCCAACCAGGCTGGCCTTGAATTTTTGGTGTTCTTGCCTCCACTTCCCAAATGCTGGGATTTACAGATCTGTGCCACCATGCCCAGATTTCTTTCCTTAAAATAGTGAAAGTTTATTAAAAATAAGAGTGAAAAGCTAGGGAGCTGGTGAGATGGCTCAGCGGTTAAGCGCGCTGACTGCTCTTCCAAAGGTCTTGAGTTCAAATCCCAGCAACCACATGGTGACTCAGAACCATCCGTAACGAAATCTGATGCCCTCTTCTGGAGTGTCTGAAGACAGCTACAGTGTACTTACATATAATTTAAAAAAAAAAAAAAAAAAAAGAGTGAAAAGCTAGGCATATGTAGTAACGCACACCTTTAATCCCAGCACACAAGAGGTAGGCTAGTGAGTTTGAGGTCCCCCTCCTGTACATGGAGGGTTCTAGGCCAGCCAGGAATATGCCTAATGAGACAATGTCTCAACCAACCAACCAACCAACCTACAAAACAAAGAAACAAATGAATTTGTTTGCTTTCTTTTTTCTTGTTCTTCCTCCTTCTCTTTTTCTTTTCTTTTTCTTTTTTTTCTTTTTTAAAAAATTGAGACAGAATCTCACTGTGTATCCCTGCTAATTAACTATGTAGATCAGGTTGAGCTCACAGAGATCTATCTGCCTCTAAGTTCCACTTTTGTGAGTTGTTTTGAGATTTATTTATTTGTGTATTTTGATGCATATGAGTTCTTTATTTGCCTGTATGCCTGCATGACAGAAGAGAGCATCAAATCCCATTATAGATGGCTGTGAACCGCCACATGGTTGCTGGGAATTTTACTCATGACCTCTGGAAGAGCAGCCAGTGCTTTTAACTGCTAAGCCAGCTCTTCAGTTGTTTTGAAATAACAAAATATGGTAATCTAATTTCAAAATGCTACTGAAGTGTATTGTGTGACTTGTTTATTTTTATTTTTTTTAAAGATTTATTTATTATTATACATAAGTACACTGTAGCTGTCTTCAGATGCGCCAGAAGAGGGCATCAGATCTCATTATGGGTGGTTGTTAGCCACCATGTGGTTGCTGGGATTTGAACTCAGGACCTTCGGAAGAGCAGTCAGTGTTCTTACCTGCTGAGCCATCTCACCAGCCCCATGAGATGAGAAAGCATCAAGTTGGTTTTGATCTTTCCTAGGCATTAAGCTTTCCTAAGAAATAGTTAAGGAACAAAGAAATAAGTTGAGACAAAATTCATGCCAGTTTATGAAAATGAGCTAAGTGATTAAGCATTTAATGAAAAGGGACCAAGACCATGTCTTCTATCTATTTACGTTTCAGAATCTCAGAAAATTGGCAGGCAAACCCTTGTTGAAATATTGGTAGTGAGAGTGTTTGCAGAATGCCTTTTATTTCTTTTTGGTTTATTTTGTAGTAAAAGTTTCCTTTCCTTTCCTTTCCTTTCCTTTCCTTTCCTTTCCTTTCCTTTCCTTTCCTTTCCTTTCCTTTCCTTTCCTTTCCTTTCCTTTCCTTTCCTTTCCTTTCCTTTCCTTTCCTTTCCTTTTTTTTTTTCCTCTCTTACAATCTAAATTTGTTGTATTGCTATGGAGCAGTACTGGTGAGAGGAACATTTACAAGAAATTTCCTTTCCTTTCCTTTCTTCACAGGTAGTCATAGCCCTATCTGATTATAAAGATTTCAGGAGAACTGGACATATATCCTTGCTTTTCAGGCTCGCATGCATTGGAACAGAATGACTCTATCTACTATTTGTCACAATTTCTGAAAACCGGACTGTGCAAGAAAAATTCCCTAGATAAGGCTGTGACTTTTTGCCTGTATCTTTCTGATGATCAAGATTAGGGACCTGGCAGAAGGTGAACTTGGGGCCTGGGAGAGGCCAGGGAGTCTAGCAGGAGGAAAGGAACCAGTGTCTAGAGTTGGGAGAAGAAGGCTTTGCCTTTGATAGGCTTGGCATTCCATGGCAGATTAGAAGCCTGCTTTCCTCTTGAGTCCTTAGTTTCTGAGCCTGGAATATTGTTGGAATAAGTTGTCAGAAGGAGAGACAGAGCTACCCAAAGCTGCTTTCTTCAATCTGAGGACTCAGAAGAGTGATAGCTTTCCTTTTGGCAGCTGGCATGTGTGAAAGCAGCCTGGCCTATTAAACACAATGCTGTTAAGCTGTTAAATGAAACTGCTTCTTCATGTAGCTTCCTTTTCAATATCTACAACATAGAGATAGAGAAACCAAAAGCAACATTCAGAAGGCCTGACTTTTCCAACAGAAGATTTCCAAATGATAATTGTGTTTCATCTAGCTGCCTGTTTTTATAAGCATCAGATAAAGGCCCACAAGACTCTCATCTTTCAGTAGCTTAGATGCTACTTGTCAGATTCTAAACTCTAAAAGATCCTGATCTTTCAGTACCCAAACCAATCCTTGCTTAAGTGATATCTTTAAAAGCCAGAGCTCTTGTAGTGGCTTGCTAAATGATGGCCTTTGGGCCTGCACTGCAGGCTTTAAGAAAGCCCAAGTGGGTTTCAGAAACGTTCTACACATGACCACATCTGCTTTTTCCAAGCAAGTACTGTTCGGCTCTCAACCCATTCCTGGGGACTGTCAACATTCTTAGGAAACCATCTAGGCCTGTGGGCAGTATTTAAAGTTAATATTTGTTGCCAATGAATTTGTGGATCAAGATAAAACATTATAATACCTAGACTTTTTTTTTTTTTTTTTTTTNACACATTTGCCTGGAATTTCCTGTGTAGCCCAGGCTGGCCTCAAACTGGCAACATCCTTTTGCTTTAGCCTCTGAAGAGCTGAAATTACTGGTGTGAGCTGCAGTGCCCTGTTATAACATCTAGATATTACTAATGAAAAAGTGCTATTGTTGAGATTTATGTTTAGAAAGTGAAGACAATATTGTTCATTTAACTGTCATTCAGACACCAGAGAACACATTCCTTTTTGTATAAATCATGCTACTTTTTAAAAAAGAAAACAATCTCTGCCTGATTGAGTCCTCCACCCATTGTCATTAAAAAAAAAAAAGTTCTTAAATTTTCTTCTGAACTCTTACAAGAGTAAAATATTGGTGTGTACATTCATTCATCAATGGATTTTTGAAGGATCCTTGGCAGAAGTGATACTTTGGATATCAGCCTTGGATAAATACATTTAGAGATGGACTAAAAGAGACAGTTGGGTCTGGTGTGGTAGTGCATTCCGTAAATCTCAGCACCCTGGAGGAAGAGTCAGGCAGAGATGTCTGAATTATAGGCCAGCTTGGTCTATGTACTGAGTTTCAGGCTAGCTACATAGTGAGACCCTGTCTCAAACAAAACAAAACAAACCAAAATAAAACAAACAAAACAAAACACAATTTGAGCACATAGTTTACTTTTATTTATTTATTTTTGGTGGTACCTGGAATTAAACTCAGGGTCTTAAGCTTGTTAGGCATATACCACTGAGATATGCATCAACCCTTTTTCGGCTCTTTGTTTTTTCAAGACAGGGTTTCTCTGTATAGTCTCGGCTATACTGAAACTCACTTTGTAGACCAGGCTGACTTTGAACTCAGAAATCCACCTGCCTCTGCCTCCCATCTGCTGGGATTAAAGGTGTGGGCCACCACCGCCTGGCCTTTTTAGCCCCTTTAAATTAGAAAATTAGGTATGAACAGGGCTGGATGTTTTCTTTTCCATAAGGAGTTGAGGTTGAGTAGACACTATGGACTTTGTTGTGTCTAGACTTTGGACAATGGTCTGAAGGATGCATATGTAATTTAAAAATGATTTAAAATTATACTTGTACTAGGTGAGTCTTATGTCTGTAAGAATTGCCATGAATTGAAGACCAGCCTACACTACAGAGTGAGATTCTGTCTTTAAAAAAAACAAAACAAAACAACCCCCCCTCCAAAAAAACCTAAAGAATCCAAGTTTACTCGTGAGGGATGGACTTGAATCTGGAAGCAAACTGCTGATTTTCTAGGGCGTGGCGCCTTTTCATCCGAATAGTTGGTGGTGCATACCTTTATTTCCAGTACTGGTTTACGTGGAGTTTTAGGGCTATACAAGAAAGCCTGTCTCAAACAAGCAGACAACAAACCAAACAACACCAAACTAAACAAAATTAGCTCTTTCAGATGGAAACCATCCAAAAAAAAAAAAAAAAAAAAAAAAAGCAATGCTTATATCAGAGATTTCCAGTGAGTTCTCTGCCCCTAGTGTTGGGAGTAAGAGACTAGGATAGAAGGTTCGCCAGTGGGAGACCAGCTACAAAAGGAGACACTGTTTCAAAAAAAAAAAAAAAAAAAAAAAAACCAAACAGGAAAGAACCAACAAAGCCTCTTGAAACACCTGGTTGCAGTTCAAAATCAAAAAGATAGAGGCTGCCCTCCTTTCTGGACTTCTGTTGGGACTGGGTTATATGCTTTGACATGATACTGAAAGGGAGACAAAGGAGAGGGTGGGCTGGCCAACTCCAAGTAGATATGTAGAGCTTGGGACTGACTCAATTTACTTAGTTCAGGAATGGAGATAGTGGTAGTGGTAAGCCACCATATTCCCCCACCTCCCTTCATTTATTGTTGGGAAATTTACCTAAATCGAGCAACTGTCTTTCCTGATTTATTGAAAGTATGGTATAAACACATATAGAACCTCATGTTCCTTTAGTTTTTTAAAATTATTTTCATTATGTGATAATATTACTTTGTAGCCCAGGCTGACCTCAAACTCATGATTATTTTTCCTCAGCTTCCCAAGTTCTGGGTTTATAGATATGTAATACCATACCATGCCTGGCTCCATGTTCTTTTTTGAAATTTCTAGTGTGAGTGTATATTGAAAAGTCATTTTTTGAAGAGGGGGGAAAATATGTTCTGTAAGGTATCTTAGTTACTGTTCTATTGCTGTGAATCGACACTGTGACCAAAGCATTATAAGAGAAAGCTTTAATTGGGGGCTTGTTTACAGTTTCAGAGGGCGAGTCAATGACCATCATAGCAAGTACTATAGCAGGCAAGCATGACACTGAAGCAGTAGCTAAGAGCTTCCGTTTTATTTTTTATTTTATTTTTTTTTGTGATAAACTTTCTGGCTGTCCTGGAACATACTATGTAGTAGACAAGACAATGTAGTCCTTATACTTACAGAGATCTTCCTGCCTCTGCCTCCTAAATGTTGAGACTAAAGGTATGTGCCGCTCACAATGCCTGGTAAGAGCTTACATTTGACCCAGAAGCAGAAAACAGAGAGCCTGAATTTGGCTATGGACTTTTGAAACCTCAAAGTACCTGCTCAGGGACATACCTTTTGTAAGGCTACATCTTCTAATCCTTCCTAAGTAGTCCATTAACTGGGGACCAAATATTCAAATATATGAGCCTATGGGGGCTATTCTCAGACCACCACTCAAAGACAGAGGGGAAAAAAGAAGCTTACGTAGACATCAAAGAAGTGATCTAAAATGAGGGTGAAAATGGGGCAAAGCAATTTGAAGTATTTCCCCTTCTTCCCAACAGACTAGACTGAGAATAGAAAGATAAAGATGTCAAAGTCAGACTGCTTGCAACTTCATCTCAGTGATTTCTCCCAAAAGACCATTTCTTGTAAGATTTGAAACCTTTTAAACAATAACTCAGATGAAGCATACTTGCAAAGGAAGGAAAGCATTTGAAACAGTAAGACAATTAGTTACTTTTTCTTTCTTGTCTGAAGCCAGGAACTCTATTTGAAATGGTGCCAGAGTTAACTGGGAACATCCTCTTGACAGACACTCATAAAGCAGACCACTTTTGATTGGGCTGTCTATGGCTCAAGGAACTTGTAATCTGTGGAATATCAATATTGTTTTAAAAGACAAGGATGAAGTGAACCTCTAAAGACAGCTTCAGGGTCTGCTCAGAAAGCAAAAGGAAGCTAGGCAGTGGTTGTGCATGCCTTTAATCCTTGCATTGGGAGGCAGAGATAGACAGATCTTGAGAGTTTGAGGCTAGCCTGGTCTACAAAGTAAGTTCCAGGATAGCCAGGGTTACACAGAGAGACCCTGTCTGGAAAAGCAAAAATAAAACAAAAAACAAAGCACAATAAATAAACAAGTAAAAAAAAAAACCCAGAAAGCAAAAGGAGATAAACATATAAGAACATTCCATCCTGTTAAGTGGCAGAAACCTGCTGTCTGCCTGTGTTTCCAGAAGAGAGGTCACTCCTGGCATGTTGTTTTGGGAAATGAAAAAGCAAGAAAGGATGTCACTAGCTCTTTGCAACAGCTCCAAGTAGGACCCACTATGTTCCTAAACAAATCTTTCTTTTCTTCTATGAAATGTGAGCAAAAAAACCCAGACTGATATTTTTGCTTGTGTTTGGTTGGTTGGTTTCTGTGTAGCCCTGGATGTTCTAGAACTGGGCTCCAACTCAGAGATCCACCTGCCTCTGCCTTCGGAGTGCGGGGAGTAAAGGCGAGTACTACCACTGTCCAGGCTCAGACTCACTTTTTTTTTTTTTTTAATTTTTTTAAAAGAAGCTCATGCTTGGCTTCATTGCTTTAGGACATTAAAAAAAAGTACACTTCCTTTATTATGTGTATGTACCAGGGTGCGTGTGTGGAAGTTGGAGGACAACCTATAGGAATCAGTTCTTTCTTTTTAATGTGTGGGCCCCAGTGATTGAGATGAGGTTGGTAGGCTTGGTGGCAAGTGGCTTGACTGGCTAATCCATCTTGACTGCTCAAGGTATTTTTTTTTTTTTTAATGTAAATAACCACAAGGTTGTAATGGTGACAGAAAGTGGATTGCCAGCCTTCCTGTTAAAAGGGACAAATAGAACCATAACTTCCCATCTAGACTTTGATGTCAGTCAAGTGCCAATTTGAGATTACCCAGGTTGAGTTTCCTTTTAAATGGTTAATGGCCAGTGGAGAAATCCTTGCATTAGGTGATTCTAGTTGATGAATAGTATTACTGAAGGTTAGGGAGATGATTCTATCAGTAAAGAGCTTCTTTTGCACACTTGAGTACCAGAGTTCAATCCCCAGAACCCATGTAAAAATGTCAGGTGTACAGATATGCACTTCTAATGTCAGAGCTGAGAGGTATGGACAGGTAGAAAACCTAGGGCTTGCTAGTCCCAGTCTGCCCTAATTGGTAAGAGAGTCCGTATCTCAAAGGAGATGAATATTGTTTAGGGATGAGACCCAAGGCTGTCTTCTGGCCTTTATATACACAAGTACACACATGCACAGGCATTTGTAAACACATATTCACGCGCATAAACAAAAGTATAATTGCATCCCCTTGCTGGGGGTGATTGCTGTAGTTGGAGTGAGTAGGATATGAACATATATGTGCATGCTCACATACACATGAAAACGTGTCCATATATGGCTTTGATTCTACCTATGGTTTCCCTCTGCCTATGTTCTGCCTATAATACATTAAATTATCAAGGTGTCTTAGTTAGGGTTTCGTTACTGTGAAGAGACACCATTACCATGGCAACTCTTATAAAGGAAAATATTTAATTGGGGCTGGCTTACAGTTTCAGAGGTTTAGTTCATTATCATGATTGTGGGAAGCATGGCGGTGTGCAGGCAGGCATGGTGCTGGAGGAGTCAAGAGTTCTACATCTTGATCATCGAGCAACAGAAGGAGACTATATGTCACAGTGGGCATAGCTTGAGTATAGGAGACCTCAAAGCTCACCCCCAGGGTGACATACTTCCTTAGCTAGGCCACACCCACTCCAACAAGGCCACACCTACTAATAGTGCCACTTCCTATGGGCTGGGATTCAAACACCTATGTCTATGGTGGCCATACCTATTCAAACCACCTCTCAAAGTTAGCCATGTGGTATTTCTCCTGGTGGGGCTATACTAGAGACTTGTCCCTAAAGAACAGGGCATCAAAGCAGATAAGAGAGCTACACCATTGCATGTCCTTGGCAGAGCTGGGAGGTGGGTAGTGGGCAGGCTAGCTGATATGGGCCTACCCTGTTCTAACTCTCCTCAGAATACCTTTCCTACTTCTTAGGTCATGTTTGACTGTGGACTCTGCCTGAGGGTGACATCTTAGACATATGCTCAAGTTCCTACAGTTTTCTTTAATATAGAAGTGGAAGCTAGAGAGAAGGGGCTCAGTACCCCATCTCCTTCCTGAAGCTGGAGCATGAAGTGGCCTTTCCCCCAGCAAAGTTATTGCAGGGTTAATCCCCTTTGTATTCTTCAGCATTAACTTTATGAGTAATTGCATCCAGAGTCCTTGTCAGTCTCTCTCCCTCTCTCTGTCTCCCCCTTTTCCTCTCTCCTTCTCTCTCTCTCTCACTTTCTCCCTCTTTCCCTTTCTCTGCGTGCCATGTATTATTTGTTGCCCTCCTTGGGGATTGACTTGGGATACTAGCCAGAGGCAGTATGATGTCACTGCTTAATAATGAGGGGACAGGAGGCCATGCCTTTGCCTTTGATTGCTATTGAGATGTAGTTCTGCTATCTCAGGCAGGGGGAAAGTGAGGGATTACCCATGTATAGGACAGAGGGAGCCTGGCCAGTGTAATTGGCCTACATAGTTGATAAAAGGTGTTGTGAAAAATCATATGAAATGGAATTCCATCTTTGTTGAATCTTGAAAGCTCCTTTGAAGTAGAAAGAGGCTGAAGAAGGATCAACAAGTGGACAGGAAAAGCAGCTTCAAGAGCTGATGCTTTGTCCTAATGTTGTCATTAATATGCCTAGATCAAGTACATTAGGTCATGCAAACAACATCCATGAGAAGGAATAGATGGGAGTGGAATGAGCATAAGAATTGGGATGTTGACTTCATTGGTATAGGTCACCTCAGTGTCCTCCTTATCTCGGGGCTTGAGTGTTATAAGTAATGTCCATAGGCCTGCATATGTGTGTGTGTGTGTGTGTGTGTGTGTGTGTGTGTGTGTGTGTGTGTGTGTAGGGGATGATGGTATCAGAGGAGGGTGTGCTCGCAGCATCATTGGTATTCAAAAGAATTTCCAGAAAAAGTTATGGTGCTATGTCTCTGATGGGGGAAGGAGAACTGGATAGCAGAGATCCTAAAGGAAATAGGTGGTGAGAATAGCTTGCTGTACAAGATGAGGACTTCCAGGAATCCATGTGAAAATGGTGAAAAGATTTGTGCTCACTGATTAGGTCTTGGGCTCACCGCCAAACTTTAACTGATGAGTTCCAGGACAGGGAGAGTCCCCCCCCAACCCCCCCAAATGTTGACAGACAGGCATGGTGGCATATACCTTTAATCTCAGCATTTGGGAGGCATAGGCAGGTGGATCTTTATGAGTTGATTAGGTAGCCTGCTTCACATAGAGAATTCCCTGGCCAGCTACATATTGAGACCCTGTTTTCAAAACAACAAAAACCAGTGTGTATAGAACTTGAGATTGACCTGATCTACAGGTGTGGACACGCACACACACATGCACATACACACAAAGCGATTCCATGTCATAACACAGTAGATGATAAATTAGGAAATGTTTCAGCATGGCAAAGAAGATTACATAAGGGAAGAGGACCAATAGGAAAATGTTTTCCAAATGTTTGTCTTAACTGTGAAAAATGTTTGGCAAACTCACCCTTCCCCCTGAGTTGGAAGTGGTTCGTTTTAGTTGTTTTCCCAGAAATAAATATTTGCATTCAAGCAAATGTTCAAGGCAAATAGTTTTCTCTGGTTCTGAGGCTGTGTTCCTTGAAGATGATGCTTCATGTTAACTCCATCCCTCTTTTGGCCAGATCAAAGGTATCCTAGGATGGGTTCATCACATGTTTTTCATGTCACTGAAGAATTGAGACTGAGCAGAAAGGAAAGAAAATAGGAAGCTAGGCAGTGATTCTTCTAAACATTGGATGGCAGGGACCTGGTATTTGAAGGATGCCTTTCTACTCACGGTCTGGGAGGCTGGATCCAATTAAGACAAAGAAAATGTATGCTAACTCAGAGGAAAAAGTTCTAAACAGTCAATTCTGTAATCTCTCTGAAGAGGAGGAGGCCAGCATGATGAAGTTTTATGGATGATGCCAAACCCTGTGATATATAATAATTAGTAACCACCAGTTATTCCACCACATACTTATTCCCCAAACCACTAACCACTGCCTGGGATGGAGTGCACTGGCCCTAGATACTTGCTCCAGATGTTTTCCCATCAGTAGTATCCAATTAGAAGGAATAAACAAATAAACAAACAAGTAAAAAACAAAGCTAGACTTTGTGGCACACATCTTTAATCCCAAGATTTGGGAGGCAGAGCCATTTGGATCTCTGTAAATTTGAGGCCAGCCTGGTCTACATAGTTCTAGGACAGCCAAAGCTACATAGTGAGAACCTGTCATGAACAAACAAATGGAAATCCCAAAACCAAACCAAAGCAAAAAAACCAAACCAACTAAACAAAGAACCCCTCCCCCTGAAAAAAACCTCAAAGCTTAAAAGGTAGCAAAAATGTCAATTCAAGAAAGAGAAGCTGGATATCCTCAGATGGCTGAATATGTTACTAAGGGGAAGGTGATGGATACCATTGGAATACACCTGTTGGGTTACTCTTCAGTAATTATCAGAATACTGATGCTTGTTTGGTGTTCTTCCTTTTTTTTTTTTTTTTTTTTTTTTTTTCAGTTTAAAAACGTTTCAGGCTATGTGTGCATTCTCTGGTTGATGGTTCACTTTCTGAGAGCTCCCCTGGGTATACCCCCACCCTGGTGCATTAGCTTTCTGCAGGATTTGTCACATCCTCTCCCACTGAGGCCAGACATGGCAGCCCTCTGCTATGTAAGTGCCAGGGGCCTGGGACCAGCCTGTGTATGCTCTTTGGTTGGTGGCTCAGTCTCTGGGAGCTCTCAGGGGTCCAGGTTAGTTGACACTGTTGGTCTTGTGGGGTTGCCATCTCTTTGAGGACCTTTAGTCCTTCTCCTAACTCTTCCATAGGGATCCTTGACCTCTGTCCAATGTTTGTCTGTAGGTATCTGCATATGTATCAGTCAGCTGCTGGGTAGAGCCTCTTAGATGGCGGCTATCCTATGCAAACACAATATAGCATCATTAATAGTGTGAGGGATTGGTGCCTGCCCATGGGATGGGTCTCAAAATGGGCCGATCACTGGTCAGATATTCCTTCAGTCTCTGTTTCATCTTTGTCCTTGCATTTCTTTTAGACAGGAATGATTTTGGATGGAAAGTTTTGTTGGTGTCTTGGTGTCCCCATCCCTCCACTGGGGGTCCTGTCTGACTACTCGAGGTGGTTTCTTTAGGTTCCATATCCCCACTGTTGGGTATTTTGGCTAAGGTCACCCACTTTGTGTCCTGGGATCCTCCCCCATCTCAGGTCTCTTGGACTTTATAGAGGTTTTCCTCAACCCCCATCCCTGGCAGCTGCATATTTCTACTCTGGGCCTCTCTCCTGTCTCCCCTCATACTTGATCCTGCTCTTCTTTTCTCCTCTTCCCCTCCCCTCCCTCCCTCCCTCTGCCTCCCATGACTATTTTTTCCCCCTTCTAAGTGGGATTTAAGTATCCTCACTTGGGCCTTCCTTCTTGTTTAGCCTCTTTGGGTCTCTGGGGTATAAAGGGTCCTGGCACATATGTACAAACAAACCCAAAACAAGCACAATTACCAAGCCCTTTTGACCTTTTCCTTTTCTTTTCTTTTTTGTTTGTCTTTCCTGTTTCATGAACCCTGCGATTTACTCTTCTTCATCCTTACAGGTAAAGTTCTGAGGCTCAAGAAGTAAATTATTTATGCCAGAACACACAGCTAGTTCAGAGTTTGTGCCTCCATGTCAGATTCTCTTTCAATATTGTCACATATGCTGTCCTCAGTCACCCTGACTAGCTGTTCTGGACATCATTGCTACCCTACACAGGGCAGTAAATGCTGAATAGAGTGTACAGTTGGGACTTGTTGTGCAATAGGAACCATTCCTTCTCAGTCTTAATGGTTTTAGACAATACTCTCTTTCTCATGAAAATTTAAGTGAGGGAAAACCTTGATGAACAATTAAAATGTCTCCCATGATCTCTGCTGCCAGTCCCATCATACAGGCCACTCAGAGGTGATACTAGGTAGCTTTTATCTTATTTTAAAAACATTTTCTATGTGTGTACTTGTCTTATATGAATGTATATGTAAGTCAGAGGTCAACCTTGAGTGTCATTCTTCAGGCACCATCCACCTTGGTTTTTAAAACAGGGTCTCGAACTAGTTTGGATCTCATTAAGTAGGCTGGCTGGCCAGAAACATGGTGATCCCCGTCTCTGCCTCCCAAGTCCTGGGATTACTAGTGTGTGCCACTGATACTGTCTTGCTATTATCCATCCACCCATCCACCCATCCATCCATCCATCCATCCATCCATCCATCCATCCATCCATCCATCCATTCTTCCTTCCTTCCAGTCTTTCTATGTGGTTCTAGCTGTCCGTCCTGGAATTTCTGTATAGACCAGGCTGGCCTCTGGGTCCTCAGTGCCAGGATTAAAAGCACGCGCGATCATGCCTGGCCTTTACTGGCTTTTTAAAAGATGGAATCTGGGGGTTCAATGCCAGTCTTCACATTTGCAAGGTAAATAGTTTATGGAAGAAGTTACTCTCAGACCCCTTCCTCAAATGCAGCTTTTAGGTGGCCATGTTCCCAGCCCTGTTTGTAGACACATGAGTAAGAATGGCTCCTCCCATTCACACTGTTCTGCAGTTGTTTTCAGTCAGTAGTCTGTTGCAGAGACTTCTCATTCTGTTTTTACAATTTCTCATGAAATGAATGGGTTGGGAAAAATTGTCTTCAGAATCTGAATGTTTTGATGGAGTGCTGGGTATATTCTAACAGATCCTTAGGGGTTATCCAGTTCTAAAGATGTGCCTTTCACTAATTTTGTATCTAACCCCCCAATTTGGATTTTCCAAATTTAAAGCATCAGCAGTATAGGAATAGGTTACCTATTGTGTCTTTCTGTATTTTAAAGACGTATCTTTCTCTCCCCCCATGGGAATATTTTCCTCCCCTGTGGGAAGATGTGTTATAATTTCTGTAATGGAGTTAAATGACCTGAGGGTTATTTAAAGCACATTTATTATGAGACAGGAAAGTGATACATGTGATGTGACATTTTTGAGAGCATTGGAATTTAACATCTTTTGCCTGTGTTATTCAGTCATCTTTCCTCACAGCATTTAAAGCTTGGATTAGAGAAGAAGTCAAGGTTGAATCTGAGTGTGTAAGCAGACAGGAAATGCAAGCTTGGAAAACAGATCCACAGCTTTTGTTATTTCATTTTACTTGTGTGTGTGTGTGTGTGTGTGTGTGTGAGAGAGAGAGAGAGAGAGAGAGAGAGAGAGAGAGAGAGAGAGAGAGAGCGAGGGAAAGGGAGAGGGAGAGGGAGAGGGAGAGAAAGAGAGATAGAGTGCTTATTACAGCAGGTTTTGAGGCCTCTTTTTTTTTTTTAAGAGTAGTTTCTTTTTTTTCTTTCTTTCTTTCTTTTTTTTTTAAACATTTATTTATTTATTATATTTAAGTACACTGTAGCTGACTTCAGACACTCCAGAAGAGGGCGTCAGATCTTGTTACGGATGGTTGTGAGCCACCATGTGGTTGCTGGGATTTGAACTCCGGACCTTTGGAAGAGCAGTCGGGTGCTCTTACCTACTGAGCCATCTCACCAGCCCTGAGGCCTCTTGTTTTTGCCTCTCATCTTGCAGTAGGAGTACAGAGATTACAGGTGTCCACCATTGCACCCATCTTTTTTAAGGGGACTCTTTAAGTTGATTGAGACTGTCAGGCTTGTATTACAAACTAAGTAATTTTCCTGTCCCTGGACCTACAGCTTTTCTTGGTGGTCCATCATATATCTCTTATTTACTTATTTAGGCAGAGATTTACTATGTAGCCCAGGGTATCTTTGAATTATACATAGCAGTGGCTGGACTGGAACTTGTAATGCTTTTGCTTCAACCATCAAATAACTGGTATTACAGATGTGTGCTACCACATCCAGTTTATTTTTCTCACCTTTGATCATCATGACCATCCTGTGAAGTAGACTTGGGACTTATATTGGGTTAAAATTCCAAGTTTGTCTGTGTGGTCATATCTGCCTTTAATCCCAGCAAGGGGATAGGTGGATCTCTTGAGTTTGAGGCTAGTCTGGTCTACAGAGGGAGTTCCAATATAGCCAGGGCTACACAGAGAAACTGTCAAAAACCAAAACCAACCAACCAAACAAGCAACCCAAGTTAGGAAGAAAACCAAACTTAGAGAGGTAAAGTGACTTCCTAGGATCACACAGTTGGGATGTTCCCTTCTGTGGGTTGAGACCCCTTTGAGGGTTGAACAACTTTTCACAGATTTTGCCTAATACCGTTTCAGAAAGCACAGGTATTATTGTAGAGAAAATTGTAAACTGCAACATGGCTGCTCTGTCAAGGGATCACATCCAAAGACCTTCTGGTTGGAATGCCACACACCTATAATCCCTCTGGCTAAATAGAGACACACTTTTCTTCTTTTTTTTTTTTTTTTTTTTTCGAGACAGGGTTTCTCTTTGTTGTCCTGGCTGTCCTGGAACTCACTCTGTAGACCAGGCTGGCCTTGAACTCAGAAATCTGCCTGCTTCTGCCTCCCAAGTGCTGGGATTAAAGGCGTGTACCACCACTGCCCAGTTTGAGACCACCTTTAATCCCAAACAGCAATAACTAATTGAGGGGCAGACAATGTGACAAGTCAGAGAAATATTTGACAGAATGAGTCAGAGATAGAATACACCCAACTCTTATGGGAACAGCACAGCAAAGAGGCTATTTAAGAGCAGTGCAGGGAGTCAGTCAGTTGGGAGTCAATGCAGTGAGTGTAGTGCAGTAGAGTTGAGTTCCTTAGTGAGTTCATATAGTTCAGTGCAGGTCAGCAGAGGCAGTTGAAGTCAGAGAATAAGAAAGAGCCAGAGGATTAGAACAAATTGCCATAGTTAGTTTGAGGCCAAGCTGAGCAATTCTGTGAGAAGCTGAGAGAAGCCAGATTGGATCAATCAGCTTGGAGAGGAGTTCAAGCCAGAACAGCTGAGTTGAACCAGCCAGCCAAAGTTTAGAAAGAATTAGAAAGGGTGAGCTTATTCAACAGTAAGCCTCCAAAATGACAATTACATCTGGCAAAATAAAAGTACATTTATACAGTACAATTCATAACAGCAAAAATTACAGTTATAAAGTAGCAATGAAAATAATTATATGTTTGGGTCACCACAACATGAGGAACTATTAAAGTTGCAGTACTAGGAAGGTTGAGAATCACCGCTGTAGTGCTAATGCACCCCATGGTTCCCACCTTTCAAGGCTCTTATTTTGGCTCTATGGTTCATAACTTTTCCTACCATAGGGGTAGAGGGAGAATAAATGTATCAGACCCAGGATCAGAAACTATCTCAAGGACTGGGGTACCTTTTCCTAATTCTCTGAGATGTGCATTGGCTGGTTCAGGTCCACTTACATCTTTTATGCCTGATTTCATCTGTACAGCATTCTCTTCTGTAGGATTTTATGGCTCTTTCGGTAACTACTTTGGTTGATAGTTTGCATGTGATTTATCCAAGCGAGGGTGGTAAGATTCCCACCCAGAGCTTTAAAAGCTTGGCATGAGCTGGTGATGCACATCTTGGTGATGTACATCTTTCACCCAGGACTTGGGAGGCAAAGGCAGGCAGATCTCTGAGTTTGAGGCCAGCCTAGTCTACAGAGTGAGTTCCAGAGCAGCCAGGGCTACACAGAGAAACCATGACTCAAATAAAAGATAAACAAGCAAAAACTAACAAACAAAAAAGCTTGGTGTGAGGTGGATGCCAAAGCTTGTCTTTGATAACTCTATAGTTGGTAGGAGTGGCACTCTCTTCCCAGAAACATTTATAAGATTGTGAGTTAGCACTCTGTCACTCAGCAGAGTAAGTATGGAGAAAAGGCTGTGGATGTGCTGTGAACCTGATATCACCACTGAATGCAAGAGGGAGCCTAGCACTGCAGCTAGCACCTTTCTTCACTGGAGAGGGATCTGAGGTACAAAGTAGCTTGTTAAGATGCCAATGCAAGACAGAAGCAATCTTAGCCAGGGTCTTAAAGTTCAGCATTTGTCACCTAACCAATTCCTGGGCTAGGCTGGTTCCCCTAGAGCTTCTGTGACAATGTACATGAGCAGGCAACTTAGAACAACAGAAATATATTCTTGCACAGCTAGCTCTAAAAGCCAGAAGTCCAATATCAACTACAGGCAGGCCACCCACCCTTGAAAAGTACTAGAAGGCTACAGGCTTCTTTCCTTAGCTTGTAGATGGCTACCTTCTTCATATGACTCTTCCTATGACCTCTCTATTTGTGTGTGATTCTGTGTCCAGGTTTCCCCCTTTTATAAGTCATAGTTTATCCTGAAGATCTCATTGGGACTTGATGGTCTCTCTAAAGGTTCAGTTTCCAAATAAGAATACAGTCTAATGTTCTAGGAGTTAGGACTCTAACACATGAATCTTACAGGAACATAGTTGAACCCTTAACACAGGTCTTGCCTATGATGTTTTATGTTAGAAGCTATTGGAGAAGCAAGGCAACTATGTTTGATCTGTAACACCATGGTGTGGAGATGGGAGAGCAGGTTCTGTGAGAAGTCAGGCTTGGGAGCCACTACTAGGAAACCAGAATATTTCCTGAGACCCTCCTGTAGCCTGTGTTCCAGCCTGGTCCTATAGCAGGACTGCTGTGCAGTGGAAACTACACTTTCTCTCAGCAGAATATCCAGAGACCCTGGATTTAAAAAACAAAACAAAACAATGCTAGAAAATTGCAAAAATTTCCTGAAGGCTGGGACTGAAACCTTAAACACACATGCACACACACATGTGGTGTGTGTGTGTGTGTGTGTGTGTGTGTGTGTGTGTGTGTGTGTATCTATCCATCCACCCTTTGGCCTTACTAGGTACTAAAAATATTCCAGGTCTGTCCATGAAGGCCAGTTATACCAGGCATAGCATCAACCATTAGGTTTGATTCTGTTCTTTTGAGACATGGCAGGTGGTACTCTGCCCTTTGCTGAGGGTACTTCCTAAGAGCAGACACCTATCATGTCTGCCGCAGGGAAGACTATATTAATTACTTGTTGTTATGACAAAACACCTGATAGAAGCAATGTAAAGGAAGGAAGAAGTCTTTTGTTTCAGCGTTTGACTCAGGTTATAATTTGTCATGATGGGAAAGTTGTAATCATGGTGGTAGAAGTGTGTGCCTTGGACTCTTCACATCTTCATGAACCAGGAAGTAGAGAGCAGGATGCTGGCACTTATTTGGTTGCCTCCTTCCCCCATATGGGACCCCAACTCATGAAATATTCAAGGTAGTTCTCCCACGTAATACTATAGTACCCTCTATACTCTCACAGAGGTGTCATTAATACCCAGGCCATTTCTCTTAAAGGTTTGTTCATTTGTTTGTTTGTTCGTGTGTGTGTGTGTGTGTGTGTGTGTGTGTGTGTGAATATGTGTACATGTATGGGTACCTGCAGAGGCCGGAAGAGGTCATTGGATTCCTAGGAGTTGGAGTTACAGGTGGTTGTAAACCAGCTAATGTGGGTACAAAGTTTTTTTTTTTTTTTTTTTTTTTTTTTTTTTTGTTGTTTTTCAGACAAAGTTTATCAGTGTAGTCCTGACTGTCCTGGAATTCACTATGTAGATCATGCTGACTTCAAACTCAGAGATCCTCCTGCCTCTGCTTCCTGAGTGCTGGGATTAAAGTTGCCATGGTTTTCCAACACAGCCCTGGTCGTCCTAGAACTCACTATGTAGTCCAGATGTATCTGCTTCTGGAATTAAAGGCATGTGCCACGCCCACTGAACAGCTATCTCTTCTAGCCCCCACATGGCATTTTTTAGTCCAGTCAAGTTGACAGTGGGAATTAATCATTATAAGGACTAAAGCCAGAGCCCCTGTCCCCAGATATCCAGACTGTGGTTTTATTGGAAACCACTGTTCATTAATAGATACTTTCATCTTAGGACCACAATCTGCTGGCAGTAGGAATGGTGGTGTCTGGCAAGCTCAAGGATGTGGGGGTTTAATAGCTTGACATAAGTGGGCTCTAGACACCCACTGTTTTTCTTTTTGAGGTAACTTGGTATTTTTTTCCTGTTAAATATACTCAGCTAATATATTTCAATTCCCACTGAAAGTATTATTGATGGCTCTGTGAAAATTTGAATAAGGGAAAATGTGCTACCGGCATGTTGTGTGGCCATAGGCACATGGCTTCAGATCTCTGAGCCAAATATCCCAGTTCTATAAATGTACAGGTCAGACCTGGTGGTCTCTTAGGCTCATTTCAATCTTTGAGTCTTGAGAATTGGTAGTTCAAATTTACCGTGGGCACTTATAGTAATATTTTTATTAAATTCTAAGACATTTATTATTATTATTATTATTTTTTACAAAACATTTATTTTGTGTATATCTGCCTGGTGTTTTGCCTGGATGTATGTCTGAAGAGGCCAGAAGAGCATGTTAGATCCTTTGGGGCTAGAGTTACAGATAGATATGAGCTGCCAAATGGGTGCTGAGAATTGAAACTGAATCTTCAAGAACAGCCAGTGATCTTAACCACTGAGCCATATCTTCATCCTTTATTGATAATAATTAAACTGTGGGTCTCTCCTAATAGAATTTGAAGAGCAGGCATTATACTTGAGGATGAAAATTATCCCTGATGACAGAGCTATAGATAGGAGGGGCTGTGTATAATAGAAACAAGATAAAATCTGCTACTAATTTAACTGCCACCTGTACTCTAAGAAAGGGAATGCATGCTTCTTGTATTTTCTTTAGTGAGTCATAGAAGGGAAAATTAAATAAAAACAAACAGTTTGATTGTTCTGCACTACATTATCCTAATAATATGTCTTCCTAGAAATTTTAAAAATACACAATCCTTAATCTGGTTAAAGAAAGCAATAAGTAAATATTTTTTTAAATAGAATCCAAGAATTTTCCAGACACAAGCAATAGAAACCATGCCACATGGACTTGAAGACATCCCAAAGACTCAGAGATAAAATGGTATTACTTGCTTTTCAAGTTGGGTGGGGACTCTTGTCACCCATAAGAGAATAAGCAAGTAATTTGAATGGTACTATAGAACATTTTTGAGGCTCCTAGCATTCTGCCTCACCCTTCTTGGCTGGTCTAGACACTGCTTATCTTGACAGGTGACCCACACCTTTAATCCCAGCACTCAGGAGGCAGAAGCAAGTGGATCTCTGTGAGTTCAAGGTCAGCCTGGTCTATAGATAGAGTTCCAGGACAGCCAAGGCTTCGCAGAGAAACTTGTCTTGAAAACAAAACCCCCAAAACACCAATCAACCAACCAATTCCCAACCAAAACCCCCCAAAACAAGAAATTAACCCCCAATCCCCAAAACACATTTTGGCAAGTGACACAGATTCCAGTCCAGAGTCTTATGAAAACTTCTAGTACTCTTTTGATTAGTTTTCTGCAGCTGGAAATTGTTGTTAGAAATAACTCAGTTCTGGCTTCCTTGATGACATGCCTAAGGAAGGCTACAGGTTGAAGGCAAGGCTTCTCGTCTTTATCATCACTCAGGGATAATGCTGTATTGATCATAGGTATTCAAGAACAATAGGAATGAAATCATCTGGATTCAGACCCAAATGGGAGTAAAATCTTAGCATAGAGTAGAGCAAGCATTTTAAATCTAGATGTGAGCAAGGACCGTCTTTAGCATTTTACCATGTGAGTGCTATATGATAATTTTAATCTCTGCTAAGCCAAAGATCTAGGGAATCTTTGGTTTTTACTGTTGTCTAGCTGGGTTGAAGGAATGTGTGAACAGGTCTTTACACTTCATTTCAAGTGTTCATTTGAATTTGGGAAAATCCTCGAATGAATATTTTATGCTCCCTTATGTGTCCTGAGTTTGTTTGTGGCATGGCATACATGTAAGGAGTCAAAGGACAACTTTCAAGGAGTTGGTCCCCTCCACCCCCCCGCTTGAGATTTTTCTGCTGTACTTCATACTCTAGGCCAGCTGACCCACAAGCTGCTAGTGGATTCTCCTTTCTGCCTCCCATCTTTCTGTAAGAGTGCCAGGATTATAGGTGCACAACATTAACCAGCTTTTTACATCGTGGGCCCTTGGGAATCAAACGAAGGTCATCAGACTTGTGAAACATTTTTATACTCACTGACTTATTTCTCCTAAAAGTTTTTATTGTCTTGCTTGATGCATAAAGCAGACAGCACATTCGAAACTGGGGAGTGGAGTGCAAGAAGGAAGGATAGATGGGACCTGTGCAAGGTCAGTATTGTTCCCTGGGCATTCTTTTGTTAGGCTAGTCTCCTCTTGGTGTACATGTGTGTGCTTGCTTTTCTTTTTTCTTTTCTCTCTGCCTCTCTCTCTCTCTCTCTCTCTCTCTCTCTCTCTCTCTCTCTCTCTCTCTCTCGACAGGGTTTTTCTGTGTAGCCCTGGCTGTCCTGGAACTCACTTTGTAGACCAGGGCTGGCCTCGAACTCAGAAATCCACCTGCCTCTGCCTCCTGAGTGCTGGGATTAAAGGCATGCGCCACCACTCCCATCTCTTTTCAATTTTTTACTCACTTTCCATTCCTATCGCTGCCCCACCTCCTGGTCACTCCCTCCACTTTTCCTCTGAGAGGCTGGAAGCCTGCCACCCTCTAGGTATCCCCGGACCCTGGCACATCAAGTCTCTGCGAGACTGGGCTCATCCTCTCCCACTGAGGCCAGACAAGGCAGCCTGGCTAGAAGAACATATTCCACAGATAGGCAACTGCTTTTGGGATAGCTCCCACTCCAGTTGTTTGGGACCCACCTGAAGACCAAGTTCCATATCTGCTGCATCTGATGTGCCAGAGGCCTAGGTCCAGCATGTGTATGTTTTTTGGTGGTTCAGTCTCTGAGAACCCCAAGGGTCCAGGTTAGTTGTCTCAAGCTCCACTCACTGTTTGACTGTGGATCTTTGCATCTGTCTGAGTCAGTTGGTGGGTGGAGCCCCTCAGAGGACAGTCATGCTAGACTCCTGTCTACAAGTATAACAGAGTTATACTTTTAATACTATAACAGAGTTATAGTAGTATAGTTATACTATTAATAGTGTCAGGGATTGGTGCTTGCCTATGGGATGGGTCTCTAGTAGGGCCAATTATTGCTTGGCCATTCCTTCAGTCTCTGCTCCATCCCCTATCCCAGCATTTCTATACCACTCCTGGGTATATACCCAAAAGATGCCCCACTATACCATAGGAACACTTGATCAACTATGCTCATAGCAGCTTTATTCATAATAGCCAGAAACTGTAAACAACCTAGATGTCCCTCAAGTGAAGAATGCATAAAGAAAATGTGCTACATTTACACACTGGGATACTATCCAGCTATTAAAAACAAAGACATCATGAATTCTGCAGGCAAATGGGTGGGACTTCAGAATATCATCTTGAGTGAGGTAACCAAGACCCAAAAGGACATGCATGATATGTACTTATAAGTGAGTACATGATAAGTACTTATAAGTGAGTACTTACAAGTGGATATTAATCATAAAATAGGGTATCCAAGCTACACTCCACAGACCCAAAGAAGCTAAAGAAGAAAGGCTCAAACAAGGATGTTTGAATCTCACTTAGAAGGGGGAATAAAATAGTCCTTGGAGGCAGATGGAGGGAGGGAACTGGGTGGGAGAGGAGAATGGGATGGGAATGGGGGAGTAGTTTAGGATCAGGTGTTGGGAGGGACAGGAGAGATGGCCAGATGGCCATGAGAATGAGTGGAAATCTGCAACTGGTGGGGATTGGGAGACCTGGGATAGGGGAGGTACCCAAGAAGCAATGGGAGTGACCTTAGCTGTGACTTACAACACTGGGCATATGGAACCTGAAGAGACCACCTCCTGTAACAGGCAGGAGCCCCAGTGGAGGTATAGGGAAACTAAACCACTCACAAAACTTTTTTTTTTTTTTTTTTTTTTGGTTTTTTTTTTTTTTTTTTTAATTATTTTCTTTATTTACATTTCAAATGCTATCCCGAAAGATTCCCATACCCCTCCCCCCACCTCTGTTCCCCTACCCACCCACTCCCA